>NC_092336.1:482947500-483260833 GCF_046630445.1 Rutidosis leptorrhynchoides
AACTTTTCCATGTTTATATATATATTAAATGAAATTGTTATTTACATGATTAAGTGTTTCCAACATGTTAAGCAATCAAACTTGTTAAGACTTGATTAATTGAAATAGGTTTCATATAGACAATTGACCACCCAAGTTGACCGGTGATTCACGAACGTTAAAACTTGTAAAAACTATACGATGACATATATATGGTTATATATATAGTTAACATGATTTTATTATAAGTATGTATCTCATTAGGTATTTTAACAACGAGTTATATACATAAAAATGAGACTATTAATTTAAGAAACTCAAAAACGATATATATAACGATTATCGTTATAACAACGTCTTACTAGGTACATATGAATCATATTAAGATATTGATACACTTGGTTAATTATGTTAAATTATAAGTAAATATATTATTAAGTGTATTAACAATGAAATACATATGTAAAAATAAGACTGCTAACTTAATGATTTCGAAACGAGACATATATGTAACGATTATCGTTGTAACGACATTTAACTGTATATATATCATACTAAGATATATTATATATCATAATATCATGATAATATAACAATTTAACATCTCATTTGTTATAATAAACAATGGGTTAACAACATTCAACAAGATCGTTAACCTAAAGGTTTCAAAACAACATTTACATGTAACGACTAACGATGACTTAACGACTCAGTTAAAATGTATATACATGTAGTGTTTTAATATGTATTCATACACTTTTGAAAGACTTCAATACACTTATCAAAATACTTCTACTTAACAAAAATGCTTACAATTACATCCTCGTTCAGTTTCATCAACAATTCTACTCGTATGCACCCGTATTCGTACTCGTACAATACACAGCTTTTAGATGTATGTACTATTGGTATATACACTCCAATGATCAGCTCTTAGCAGCCCATGTGAGTCACCTAACACATGTGGGAACCATCATTTGGCAACTAGCATGAAATATCTCATAAAATTACAAAAATATGAGTAATCATTCATGACTTATTTACATGAAAACAAAATTACATATCCTTTATATCTAATCCATACACCAACGACCAAAAACACCTACAAACACTTTCATTTTTCAATTTTCTTCATCTAATTAATCTCTCTCAATTTCTATCTTCAAGTTCTAAGTGTTCTTCATAAATTCCAAAAGTTCTAGTTTCATAAAATCAAGAATACTTCCAAGATTGCAAGTTTACTTCCAAGTTTTCTAAATCCATTCCAAGTAATCATCCAAGATCAAGAAACCTTTGTTACTTACAGTAGGTTATCTTTCTAATACAATGTAATAATCATATTCAAACTTTAATTCAATTTCTATAACTATAACAATCTTATTTCGAGTGGAAATCTTACTTGAAATTGTTTTCGTGTCATGATTCTGCTTCAAGAACTTTCAAGCCATCCAAGGATCCTTTGAAGCTAGATCTATTTTTTTCATTTCCAGTAGGTTTATCCAAGGAACTTTAGGTAGTAATGATATTCATAACATCATTCGATTCATACATATAAAGCTATCTTATTCGAAGGTTTAAACTTGTAATCACTAGAACATAGTTTAGTTAATTCTAAACTTGTTCGCAAATAAAAGTTAATCCTTCTAACTTGACTTTTAAAATCAACTAAACACATGTTCTATATATATGATATGCTAACTTAATGATTTAAAACCTGGAAACACGAAAAACACCGTAAAACCGGATTTACGCCGTCGTAGTAACACCGCAGGCTGTTTTGGGTTAGTTAATTAAAAACTATGATAAACTTTGATTTAAAAGTTTTTATTCTGAGAAAATGATTTTTATTATGAACATGAAACTATATCCAAAAATTATGGTTAAACTCAAAGTGGAAGTATGTTTTCTAAAATGGTCATCTAGACGTCGTTCTTTCGACTGAAATGACTACCTTTACAAAAACGACTTGTAACTTATTTTTCCGACTATAAACCTATAATTTTTCTGTTTAGATTCATAAAATAGAGTTCAATATGAAACCATAGCAATTTGATTCACTCAAAACGGATTTAAAATGAAGAAGTTATGGGTAAAACAAGATTGGATAATTTTTCTCATTTTAGCTACGTGAAAATTGGTAACAAATCTATTCCAACCATAACTTAATCAACTTGTATTGTATATTATGTAATCTTGAGATACCATAGACACGTATACAATGTTTCGAACTATCATGTCGACACATCTATATATATTTCGGAACAACCATAGACACTCTATATGTGAATGTTGGAGTTAGCTATACAGGGTTGAGGTTGATTCCAAAATATATATAGTTTGAGTTGTGATCAATACTGAGATACGTATACACTGGGTCATGGATTGATTCAAGATAATATTTATCGATTTATTTTCTGTACATCTAACTGTGGACAACTAGTTGTAGGTTACTAACGAGGACAGCTGACTTAATAAACTTAAAACATCAAAATATATTAAAAGTGTTGTAAATATATTTTGAACATACTTTGATATATATGTATATATTGTTATAGGTTCGTGAATCAACCAGTGGCCAAGTCTTACTTCCCGATGAAGTAAAAATCTGTGAAAGTGAGTTATAGTCCCACTTTTAAAATCTAATATTTTTGGGATGAGAATACATGCAGGTTTTATAAATGATTTACAAAATAGACACAAGTACGTGAAACTACATTCTATGGTTGAATTATCGAAATCGAATATGCCCCTTTTTATTAAGTCTGGTAATCTAAGAATTAGGGAACAGACACCCTAATTGACGTGAATCCTAAAGATAGATCTATTGGGCCTAACAAACCCCATCCAAAGTACCGGATGCTTTAGTACTTCGAAATTTATATCATATCCGAAGGGTGTAACGGAATGATGGGGATATTCTTATATATGTGATGTGAAGCGAGGTGTATATAAAATAGTTATTATTTTACTAGGAAAACACTATTAAATACGATACAATTTTACACAAGATATTTATTTATTTATAGAATGGATATACTTAAACCTTGCTACAACACTTATAGGCAGTGTACCTAATCGCACAGTAGTGTAGTTTTTAGTAAGTCCGGTTCGTTCCACAGGGAAATCTTTAAACAAAGCTCAACGCTATATTAGTTTACTTTTATAAAAATACAAATATATATATAAGTAATATTATTATTATAAAGGGGGGTTTTTACCGTTTAATGACCGGTTTGTCGATTTTAAGACTTTAGTCGCAGTTAAAACCTAATGTAAAATATAAAATAAATACAAGACTTAAATTAAAGCGTGAAGTAAATAATGATAATGAAATTGCGAATAATAAAAGTGCGATAAAATAAACTTGCGATAATTAAAAAGTACGATAATTAAAAGTGCGATAAAATAAAATAAATAAAAGTGCGATAATTAGAAGTGCAATTAAATATAAAATAAAGGAAATTAAATATGAAATAAAAGAATTATGCTTATTTAAACTTCCGTAATCATGATGTTTGACGTGTTGATTTTAGTTTTATGCCCATGGGTTAATTGTCCTTTGTCCTGGATTATTCAATATGTCCGTCTGGTTTTTGTCCATAACAGTCCATCAGTCATAAATATAAATTGCAAGTGTCCTTGTCAAATTATTATTATACCCGAAGTTAAATATTCCAACTAATTGGGGATTCGAATTGTAACAAGGTTTTAATACTTTGTTTAATGAATACACCAGGTTATCGACTGCGTGTAAACCAAGGTTTTACCACTTTGTTAACAATTACACCAATTACCCTTGAATGTAATTTCACCCCTGTTTTAATTATTCTAGTGGCTATTAATCCATTCCCGTGTCCGGTTAAATGAACGATTATTCGTACAAATAAATACCCCGCCCATCGTGTCCGATCGAGTGTATATGGTAATTTATAGGGACGCCCAATTGTAAATCTTTATATTAACATTAACAAACTTTCATTTAGTTAAACAAATATAAAGCCCATTAATAGCCCATAGTCTAGTTTCCACAAGTGTCGTTCTTTTGTCCAAACCCCAATTATGGTACAAAGCCCAATTACCCAATTTTAGTAATTAGCCCAACATCATGATTACTTCGTTTTAAATAAGCATAATAATAACTTAGCTACGAGACATTAATGTAAAAAGGTTGAACATAACTTACAATGATTAAAAATAGCGTAGCGTTACACGGACAGAATTTCGACTTACACCCTTACAACATTCGCTAACATACCTTTATTATTAGAATTATAATTAAAATTAAAATTAAAATATAAATATATATATATATATATATCGTATATATTGAGAGAGATAGAGAAAATAATGTATGAAATTTGATCAGAATTCGGTTTGCTTTATAGCCAGACTTGATTTTTGGGGCTCCGCGACTCGCGGCAAAATGCCCTTCAAACTCCGCGAGTCGCGGAGAGGTATTTACAGCTCACACCCTTGGAGTTTCTTGCTGCCGACGGTTTTTATTATATATATATAATATATATATAATTAATATAATTAATTATATATTATATTATATTTATATACATAGTTAACTTGTAATTTTTAGTCCGTTGCGTCGAGCGTTAAGAGTTGACTCTAGTCCCGGTTCCGGATTTTCGAACGTCCTCGCGTACAATTTAATATCTTGTACTTTGCGTTTTGAATCTTGTACTCTTGTGATTTCGAGACGTTTCTTATCAATAATTGGAACCTTTTTGATTGTCTTTTGTTCTTTTGAGCTTTTTGGTCGTTTGCGTCTTCAATTCGTCGAATCTGTCTTTTGTCTTCACCTTTTATTATTTAAACGAATATCACTTGTAAATAGAACAATTGCAACTAAAAGCTTGTCTTTCTTGAGGAATAATGCTATGAAATATATGTTCGTTTTTAGCATTATCAAATATTCCCACACTTGAGCGTTGCTTGTCCTCAAGCAATATTGTCTTGAAATACTAGAATCACTTCTTTATTCTTCACACTTTGTACATCAGTGATTTCTATACGGCGGTATAAACTATGGTAGTAACGATATGGTTTACAGTCCCACATGACTATAAAAATTTAGATCCATTAAGGAAATTGGATCTTTATGAAAACATTTGATCTTTTGAAAATTAAATCTAGTTTTTACCCTAGATAAGTTTTCCGGGATAACCCTTTACCGGTGTTTGCAAAATATTTTTGTGGGTTTGGTGGGTTACAGATTTGAAAATTTTAGCTCAAAACTTGCGGTTTTGTGTCACCCACTTGCTAACCTTGTATTTGGAAAGCAACACGTCCAGTTTACTTGTTCCGTATATTACCTTTCGGCAAACTACCGTCCGGTTGTAAAGGAAAGCGTTGAACAAGCAACTGTTTAAGGCAATGTCCCGTGACATGCTTTTGATTATGGTCTATAACGTGTCGGACGTAATTACTATCCTTGGTAGGAGCAATAGTAAAGCTCACCCTTATAATTTGTCGGTCTGGCACAAGGTCCTGTCTTTGACCATGCTATGCAACCACCGTTCTTACGGTTGACACCCGATTTAGTTCAGGTGACCTAATGAATTCCAGGTGAATTCCTAGGATTTTACGTTCAATGGTAATGAACGCATTGAAAATAGGGTTTTCAGAAAACAAATCGGTTTATAATTTTGATCAAAATATTTTCTCGTTTAAGCTCGAGTTTAGATATCATCGAATTCCATGAGTTTGTAATTCTCAATCTTTAAGGTCAATCTCTAGGATTGAGTAATATCAGTCTTAAAAGCTGATTTTTAATCTTTAAGGAGATTATCCTTTCTGGGGATCTGATTCATTAGTCTTATCCAGCTAATTTGCATGGTGCCCCCCATTGTACGAGATAAATCCTTCTCATGGTTAGGATAAATCTGACCACTTGGCGACCCTGTTTAATGCTGAGGTCCGTGGATTTCCTGCTGATTTTAGTGATGACTTTTCTAGATTTTTCGTCAACCTACAGCTGGTCTGGACGACAACTTCATGACCTAAATCAAGAAGCGCGTGTCTTTTTCGGAAGACTTTACTTCCTTTTAATGATGGAATTGATTCATCGTGTAGATCCATCTCTTCTTTTCTTTCATTGGGTAAAACAGTTTAGTTTAGTCCAAAGCAAAAGTATTTTCAGTTATTTGTTATAGATATATGTGACATATGTTTAAAATAACTTGGTAAATTTTCTCACACTTGGCTTTTTATTTTTCTTTTTATCGTCCTCTATTCCATTTTAAATGAATTTTAACATTTTAGTTTGTTTCTCAATTTATGTCCTTTCCGAGGTAACAATAATTTCGGTGTTAAAACCTAGTTTTATCGTTCATAAATATGTATAAACATGATTTGAATTCATTTAATTGAAAATTTTGAAAAATTTTACTAGAATTGGGTAGTCAGTATATAAGACTAGGGCTGTTCTTTTTTTATCAGAGAGCACTAGATTCTAATACAACTACTGCTTTACTAGTATTTTTAATGGTAACCAAGTGTTTAATATAAAAATTTTAAAATCCGAAAGAATTTAACCCCTTCCCACACTTAAGATCTTGCAATGCCCTCATTTGCAAGAAATCAGTAACAATTTAAATTATTGAGGGTGATTTGTGTGAAAATGATTAAATTTTTACCAAAGTTTCCAAATATATTGGCGTTTGTTTGCTGAATGATAAATGGTGCACATCATTTGTTCATTCCGTCTTGTTGTTATTTCACATATATTTTGCATCTTGTCGTCAAAATTAGTTGCTTTTGCTGAACTTAATGCCAGTCTTTGAAAATGCGTTGTTTTACCCTGTTGTGTACATAAGATAAACTGCAAACATATATACATATTTTTGAAGTTTGGTATATTACCCCACATTCAAAAATTATTAAAATCTAAGAATAAAAGTTAGATAATTATAAAAATGATTACAATATTAACAAAAGTATTAAACATATTAATAATTACAAATTACAAAATAAAAAAAATAATAAGTAAACTAAGGATGATATTGGTACCAATAGGGGTTCCACGCATAACCATAAGTGCTATAGAATGCTTCGGCAGGGTCATACGTAGGATATGGTGGCTGCATCTCTATCGACCAAGGAGGGAAGACGGGTTTCGGTGTAGGAATATAGTTTCTACCTATATGTTGGCAATGCGCTATGATCTGGTTCTGATGAACTTGCCAATCTTCAAATGCTCTCTGTCTAGCATTTTCGTATTCCTGAGAAGCTATAAACCTATGCATTTCTTGCATCTCATTCCCCCCTCCTACATTACCTTGTTCCTGGTTTCTCTCTACCTGTGGATGTCTACCATTGTATCGTACTGCGGCGTTATTTCGCCGCTTCAAAACTTTTGCACCATGGTATACATTTAAACCTATAGTGTCGCGGGGTTCCGGCTCTTCTACTAATAATCCCCCCCGACTTATATCCACACCGAGATATTCACCAATCAAAGTAATAAAAATACCACCTCCTATTATGCTATGTGGACGCATCCCCCGAACCATAGCTGATAAATAATAACCCACACAATATGGTATACTTACAGCGCTGTGTGGGTCTCGAATACACATATGGTAAAACAAATCTTGTTCATTTACCTTTTCTTTGTTTTTACCCCTTTGTGTAATCGAATTAGCTAAAAACCTATGTATTACTCTTAATTCGGCTCTATCTATATCCAAATAAGAGTAGTTTCCCCCTTTGAAACGGTGATGGCTTGTCATTTGACTCCACACACCGTGTGTATCAAAATTCTCATCTATCTTTCTACCGTTTAGTATCAATCCTCTACAATCGGCAGACGCTAACTCCTCAGGCGTATATATACGTAAAGCCTGAGCCATGTCTAGTAAAGACATGTGGCGCATCGAACCGCCTAACAAAAATCTAATAAAAGAACGATCGGTTAAACTAGCTACCCGATCATTCAACTCTATACTACATAACAACTCTTCACACCATACTTTATATACAGGTCTGCGTATGGTGAATAAACATATCCAGTCATTAAAAGAAGAATTACCATACCTCTGTACCAGTAATTCCCTAATTGGCCCGGCCAATTCTACAGCTTCTAAGGGTCCCCATTCTATGACCCTCGGTACCTCAACAACCTTGGAATGAAGAGTATGCAAACCCCGTTGATATTTTGGATAATCTATCCAAAGTCTGTCAAATCTCAGGTTCGGGTGCAACTGTTCCAAGTGCATATCTGAAAAGGTCATGACTGGATGAGGTACATCCTGCTTGTAGTAGTTATCTACCTCCTGTTGTTCCAAGTTCTCAGCAGGAGCATGGCGGGCTTGGGATGAAGATTCACCCCTTTCATTCTGCAAAACACATCAAACACAAATTTTGTGCATCCAAATATGCATTAGTGTCAGCAAAATCATCAATCAAAATAATTACAATGACATTATCAATTTATATCAAACTTAAGCTTATTTTCACATTTTTATCAAATCTACACTTTTTCAAATAAGCATATACGAAAATTTTCGCCAAGTTCATAAGCATTCAACTCAAATAACATGTCAAAATAATCATTACTAGCAAATAAACAAATCTCAAATGGCATTATCTTTCAAAAATCAAGTTCATGAATTTTGGACTTGAAAAAGTCCACTTTAATTCTCAAAATCATGTTTAGGCTCAAAGTTTGGATCATTTAACTACCTAGACATGTTACACTACTCAATTTAGCAACAATTCATGACAAAAATCGGCCATAACCTGTTTATATCAAAAAGCCCCAAATTGCTCAAGAACACAAACCCTAGATTATTCAAAATTTGAAGTTTAAGGCTTCTAATCATGTTAAACAGCATCAATCTAGGTTATACAAGCATAATACATAAACAATTTAAGTCTAATTACACTAAAAAACATCAAAATCAAATTGGGGAAAAATAGCTCAAGAACACCTAATTTCGAATTAATGGTGTTTAGGTGTAGAAATTTACCGTTTTTCTTGAGTAATTCTTAGATATCATCCTTCTCAACATGATTTTAGCAAAAAATTTGGTGATTAACGGTTAAAAATTGAGATTTTTGGGGGTGATTTTCGGTGGTTTTCGGGTGCAGTTTCGAGTGTTTATGCAGTGTGTTTGTGTGTGGGGGAGTGACTGATCGAGCAGCTCTTTTATTTTTTTTTTCTGGGTTTTGGACCCTCCGCGAGTCGCGGAGATTTAGGCTCCAAACTCCGCGAGTCGCGGAGTTTGGTATTTTTTTTTTTTTTTTTTTTTTTTTTTTTTTTTTTTTTATAATCATTAACTTTTGAAAACAATTAAGAAATTAATTTTAAAATTTTGTTTCCCTTGTTATTTAGGACGAGGTCGTTTCGGATCGATGTCCTAGTCCGTCCTTCGACAAAATTTTAAAATTTGTCTTTTTGTAGCGATTGTTTTAAAAGCTAAGATTTTTGGGTTTTTTTAATGTTTTTGGCATACTTTAAATCAATAAGATTAAAAATAATGATAATAAAAGTTCTCGTCCCTTCCTTGGGTAAAGCAATTTCGGTTCAAAGACCTAGTCTTCAACTTACGACGAATTTTTAAAAATCATATTTTTAACTTAATGAGATAAAGTAAATTTTTGTTTTTAAATTCACACAACATAAATATAAAATTCAAAATTAAAAATTAAAAATTCACACCAAACTTAAAATTTGAAATGCATAAAATTAAAATTTCATATTTTTAAAAATTAAAAATTCACACCAAACTTAATTTAAAAATTCATAAATTCATATCAAACTTATATTAATTTTTCAAATATTTATAATTTTAAATATATTGTTTTTACAAAGTTTACAATATTAATTTAAGATTTAAATATTAATTTTAAAAACATGGTAAAAATAAAATTAAAAATCTTTTTGTCTTTTTATCCCACTTTAATCAATCAAATATTATCAAAAATATGCGCCCCTCTTTTCGGTAAAGTAATTTCGGTTCCAAGACCTAATTTGACTCATGACGAATTTTTGAAATATTTTGGGTTGATTGATTAAAGATATTTATACCTTAAGAATAAACGTTAAATTTCGCAGTGATGTAATAAATTTTTGAATGATATCAATAATTTCGGTCGCCAAACCTAATTTTATTTAATACCAATTTAATACTTTTTAGCGAACAAATTAGCGTTTATTATCAAAAGGTTAAAAATAAAAATAAAAATAAAAACTGTACAGACATACCTGTGAAATAGATTTCTTAGTTATATGATCTATTATATTCATAAGATAGTCGGTTTAATTGGTTTTCCATGGCTGCATAGGCGTAACCTCGAGCATTCATTGTTTTTTCTTCTAAACATATGAACGGTCCGTCTTTGCATAAAGTAACAAATTCGGTATTTGAATAGGTTTGATTATTTGAACATTTACCTCCATGTGACCATTTTCCGCATTTGTGACATCGTTCTAGGTGTCGTGCTCTTCTTTTCGCTGCGGATTTTGATTTTCCTTTACCAAATTGTAACTTATTATCTTCGCATCTGGATCCTTTTCTAACTCCGTCCATTCTTTCTCTGATTACTGATACTAATTCGCTCGGTAGTATGTCATTATTTCTTTTAGTGATCAAAGCGTGTAGCATTAGACCATGGTTTAGTTCACAGGCAGTCTTCATTTCGTAAAAACCTAAAAAAAATAAAAATTCAGAATGGGGGGAGAAGACTAGTTCTTTAGGGTCTGCTAGGGAAAGACCATACGTGTTCCATTTTCGAGAACTACACGAAAACAGACAATCTAACTCTAACAGAAATACATATTATCCTTTAAAGACTTGATTCTCCCCACACTTAGTTAGCTGTGGTATTGAAATTGTGATTAACTTCGTTGTCGACTTCCATCGGACCATGTATGTAATGTTTAACTCTGTGACCATTAACTTTAAATTCAATCCCATTTGAATTTATCAATTCTATCGTTCCGTATGGGAAAACTCTTTTGACTATGAATGGTCCAGACCATCTTGATTTCAATTTTCCAGGAAATAGCTTGAATCGTGAATTGAAAAGAAGAACTCTGTCTCCTTCTTTAAATTCTTTTGAACTTCTGATTCTTTTATCATGCCATTTCTTCGTTCTTTCCTTATAGATTAACGAATTTTCGTATGCTTCATGTCTTAATTCTTCTAATTCATTTAGTTGACTTAATCGTAGACGTCCAGCTTCATGTAAATCAAGATTACATGTCTTCAAAGCCCAAAATGCTTTGTGTTCAATTTCTACTGGAAGATGACATGCTTTTCCATAAACAAGTCTAAAAGGTGTGGTTCCAATTGGAGTTTTGTAGGCTGTTCTAAAAGCCCAGAGTGCATCCTCCAATTTAATGGACCATTCCTTCGGATTTGATCCTACGGTTTTCTCTAGAATACGTTTTAAAGCTCGGTTGGTATTTTCAACTTGTCCACTTGTTTGTGGATGATATGCGGTGGAGATTTTATGAGTTACTCCATATCTTTTAAGAACTTTCTCAAGTTGATTATTACAGAAATGAGTACCCCGATCACTTATTAAAGCTTTCGGTGTTCCAAACCTTGCAAAAAGACGTTTTAAAAAGTTGACTACAACTCGTGCATCGTTAGTTGGGAGAGCTTGTGCTTCCGCCCATTTAGATACATAATCAATGGCTACGAGTATATATAGATTATTATGAGATTTTGGAAATGGACCCATAAAGTCAATACCCCAAATGTCAAATACTTCACATACTTGGATGACATTTTGTGGCATTTCATCACGTTGACTTATTTTTCCGGTCCTTTGACATGCATCACAGGATTTGCAAAGAAGGTGTGCGTCTTTGTAAATTGTAGGCCAATAGAATCCAGCTTCATAAACTTTTCTTGCTGTTAGTTGAGGCCCATAATGCCCTCCTGTTGGTCCTGTGTGACAATGGTTTAAAATTTTACTAGCTTCATCTCCAAATACACATCGGCGTATTATTCCATCGGGACAACTTTTAAACAGATGTGGATCTTCCCAGAAATAGTGTTTTATATCACTGAAGAATTTCTTTCGTCTTTGGTACGATAATCCTTTTTCAAGGAATCCACAAACTAAGTAGTTTGCATAGTCTGCAAACCATGGGATTTCTTTATAATCTATCTTCAATAGATATTCATCAGGAAAGTTGTCTTGTATGGCTGATTCATTTAGAACTTCTAATTCGGGATTTTCAAGACGAGAAAGATGATCAGCGGCGAGATTTTCTGCTCCTCTTTTATCTCGGATTTCAATATCAAACTCTTGTAAGAGTAAGATCCAATGGATTAATCTTGGTTTAGCATCTTGTTTTGAAAATAGGTATCTAAGAGCAGAATGGTCGGTATAGACCACCGTTTTTGCTAGAACGAGATATGATCGAAATTTGTCAAAAGCAAAGACAATAGCAAGGAGTTCTTTTTCAGTAGTTGTATAGTTCGTTTGTGCTCCTTGTAACGTCTTACTAGCATAATATATAGGTTGAAATCGTTTTTCAATCCTTTGTCCTAAAACGGCTCCCATTGCAAAATCACTTGCATCGCACATTAGTTCAAATGGTAGATTCCAATTTGGTGTTATCATGATTGGTGCATTAGTGAGTTTCTCTTTAAGAATATTAAAAGATTTGATACATTCATCTGAAAAGATGAATGGCGCATCCTTTTCTAGGAGTTTATTCATAGGAGTGGCAATTTTAGAAAAATCTTTTATGAAACGTCGGTAAAAACCGGCATGCCCTAGAAAACTCCTAACTCCTCTAACATTGGTGGGATGTGGAAGTTTAGCAATTACATCTACTTTAGCTCTATCCACTTCAATTCCTTCTTTTGAAATTTTATGTCCAAGAACGATGCCTTCTTTAACCATGAAATGGCATTTCTCCCAATTAAGTACTAGATTTGATTTTTCGCATCTAATTAGCATTCGTTCCAGATTAACTAGACATGATTTAAATGTATCACCGAAGACTGAAAAGTCATCCATGAATACTTCCATGCATTCTTCTATCATGTCGTGAAAAATCGCCATCATGCACCTTTGAAAGGTTGCAGGGGCGTTACAAAGTCCAAATGGCATTCTTTTGTAAGCAAAAGTACCATAAGGGCACGTGAATGTGGTTTTTTCTTGATCTTCGGGTGCTATTGGAATTTGAAAATATCCGGAAAATCCATCTAGAAAACAATAGTAACTATTTCCGGCTAATCTTTCCAACATTTGATCTATGAAAGGTAAGGGAAAGTGATCTTTTCTGGTGGCGTCATTTAATTTTCTATAATCAATACATACACACCATCCTGTTACAGTCCTAGTAGGAATAAGCTCATTTTTCTCATTTGTGATGACAGTCATGCCACCCTTCTTAGGCACGCATTGAACTGGGCTTACCCATGGACTATCAGAGATTGGATATATTAAACCTGCATCTAGCAGTTTAATAATCTCTTTCTTAACTACATCTTGCATATTAGGATTTAGTCTTCGTTGACGTTGCACATACGTTTTATGACCTTCTTCCATAAGGATTTTATGTGTGCAATACGAAGGACTTATTCCTTTAATATCATGAATCTTCCATGCAATGGCTGGTTTATGAGCTTTCAACACAGAAATGAGTTGTGATTTCTCATTTTCAGTAAGAGAAGACGATATTATTACAGGTAATTCAGATTCACCATGTAAATAAGCGTATTCCAAATGGTTTGGAAGTGGCTTTAACTCTAATTTCGGAGGTTCTTCTATCGATGATTTATATCGATATCTGTCTTCTTCTTTTAGCATTTGAATTTCTTCTGTTGTTGGTTCATATCCATTAGCTATAAGTGTAGCTAACATTTCAGCTTCATTAATTGGTTCATTACCTTCTCCTAAAGAACATTCTCCTGTTCCTTGTAATTCTGGAAATTCTTCTAATAATTCTGCATGTGCATCTATAGTTTTAATATAATAACATGTATCATCTGCAGATTGTGGTTGTTGCATTGCTCTATCAACTGAAAAGGTAACACTCTCATCCTCTATACTTAGGGTCAGTTTCTTACCGAACACGTCTATCATTGCTTTAGCCGTGTTTAAGAATGGTCTTCCTAATATGAGAGGAACTTGAGAATCTTCTTCCATGTCCAGAACAACAAAGTCTACTGGAAATACTAAAGTACCAACTTTAACTAGCATATTCTCCATTATCCCTCTAGGATATTTTATTGATCTATCGGCTAGTTGTATGCTTATTCTGGTTGGTTTCAATTCTCCAAGGTCTAGTTTAGCGTATAGTGAATACGGCATTAGATTTATACTAGCACCTAAATCTGCTAATGCTTCTATTGAACTAAGACTACCCAGAAAACATGGAATTGTGAAACTTCCTGGATCAGATAGTTTTTCTGGTATCTTATTCAACAGCACTGCTGAACAATTTGCATTCATAGTGACAGCCGAAAGTTCTTCCATTTTCTTTCTATTCGTGATTAGATCTTTCAAGAATTTAGCATACCTTGGCATTCCTGAAATCACATCAATGAAAGGAAGATTTACATTTATCTGTTTAAACATATCCAAGAATTTGGATTGCTCGGCTTCAAGTTTCTCTTTCTTCATTTTACTCGGATAAGGAAGTGGTGGTTGGTATGGTTTAACATAAGGTTTATCCTTAACTGTGTTATCTTCATTAACCTTTTCAACTACCGGTTCTTTTTCCTTATCTTGATCAGGTTGTGGTTCTTGTGGAGTAGGAATAGTTTCATCAGAAGTTACAGGTATTTCAGGTGATTTAAGTGTTGTACCACTTCTTGTGGTAATAGCTTTAGCTGTTTCATTCCTGGGGTTAGCATTTGTATCACTAGGTAAACTTCCCGGTTTTCTTTCACCTATTAACCTTGCTAGGTTACTTACTTCTTGTTCTAGATTTTGAATAGAAGCTTGTTGATTTCTAAATGCTTGAGCATTTTGTTCATTAGTTTGTTTTTGAGATGTGAAAAACTGCGTTTGAGTTTCAACTAGCTTTGTCATCATATCTTCTAAATTCGGCTTTTTATCATCGGTTTGTTGTGGTGGTTTGTTTTGAAAATTAGGTCTTTGCTGATTGTAAGTATTATTGGATACTTGTTGATTGCTAGGACCTTGTTGGTTATTGTATGGAATATTTCGGTTATAATTCTGGTTTTGATTGTAAATCGGTCTTGGCGGTTGATAATTATTCTGATAATTATTTCCAGGCCTTTGGTTTATGTATGAAATATTCTCTCTTTGTTCCATTGTTAATTCAATACTGAGACAATCTTTTGTCAAATGTGGTCCTCCACACTGCTCACAACTAATTCGTATTGAGTGAATATCCTTAGTCATCTTTTCCATTCGTCTCTCGAAAGCATCTATCTTTGCTGAAATGGAATCTAAGTCATGGCTAGAATCGGCTCTAGCTGCTTTAGATGATCTAATGATGTCTTTTTCTTGGTGCCACTCATGTGAGTGGGAAGCAGTGTTATCAATAATTTTGTAAGCATCAGTTTCGGTTTTCTTCATAATAGAACCACCAGCTGCTATATCTATGTCTTTTTTTGTAGTGATGTAGCATCCTTGGTAGAATATTTGTACTATTTGACAGGTGTCTAAACCATGTTGCGGACATCCTCTTAACAACTTTCCATATCTTGTCCACGCCTCATATAGAGTTTCATTTGGCTTCTGTGTGAACGTAACAATTTCTGCTTGAAGTCTTACGGCTTTTGATGCAGGAAAGAATTGTTTAAGAAATTTGTCAATTAAAACATCCCATGTATCAATCGCCCCTTCAGGTAACGATTCCAACCAATCTTTGGCTTCTCCCTTCAAAGTCCAGGGAAATAACATGAGATATATCTGTTCATCCTCCACTTCTCGGATTTTAAATAGTGTGCAGATCCTATTAAAGGTACGTAGATGTTCATTTGGATCTTCCTTCGGCGCACCACTAAATTGGCATTGATTAGTCACCATGTGTAGAATTTGTCCTTTGATTTCATAATCTGGCGCATTAATGTCTGGATGAGTAATTGCGTGACCTTGGCCAGTGCGTTTAGCTCTCATTCGGTCTTCCATACTTAAAGGTTCCAGATTCTCCATAATTGAATTTGTTGAATCGGTATCACTAGATGCTTCAGATTTAATGGTTCGTTCCTCAACAATCTCTGTTTGAATGATTGGTGGTTCCGGAGGAAAGTTTAATGGTTCAGGATCTATGAACCGTTCCTGAATATTTTCTGGATTCTCAATTGTGAGGTTTGTTTCAAAAACTGGATTATCGGAAATTTGAACTGAAGTACTTGGTCTACTGGATGACGATTCTAAAGAAAAATCAACGGCGGTTATATTTGTTAAACGATGTCTTGATCGAGTTACAGGTGGTGAACGTACAAAAGGTGGTGAACGTCTTGCTCGGTGCATTCACTGAATATCCTATTAGTTTTTAAAAGGAAAGAAAAATTATAATAAGTTATCCAATCAATAGACTTTTCTGATTTTGCCCACGTTTCGAATAGCCAAAAGATGCAGCAGAGGGGCAGGATTCGTTTGGTCTCAATATAATTGAGGACTGTTTGGCTCCAATAACCCGGTCCACGTACAAATCCAACTATTACTACGAACCAGAAAATTTTGATGTCTATCAATTTAACTACTCAAAATAAATTTTCGTAATTTTAAGAAATTTAGATAAGAAGTAGAAAAAAATTCTAAGTCCTAAAACTAGAATGGCGAGAAATAAGAAAGACAAAGAGTTCGTCGCAAAAGGTCGAAAAAGAAAAATGGTTGAAAAATAAAAGGTGACGGAAAAATAAAAGAAACTTATAAAAACTTAAAAATACTTAACTAATTTAACCTTATTACTACAACTAACTTAAAATTATAATCGCAAATTGATATTACTAATTGGAATGATAATTGATACATAGTAAAAGGTCTAAAAATATTAAAGCTTACAGGAAAAACTAAATCTCAAATGGAAATAACTTAAAAAGAAACTAAAACTTAAAAAGGCGTCGCAAAATTCTAAAGCACCTAAATCTTAGTCTAAAGAAAAAGCACTTAAGGAATTCTACGGCAAAGCCTAAAAATCTAGGAGTAAAAATAACTATAGCAAAAACTAAGTTTAAAATTAAATATGAGCTAAAAAATACAAATATTACGCTACAACGATTAAAAAGGAACAAAATATAAAAATATAAAAAAAAGTTGTAAAAAGTACAATTTTTATAAAAATATTATTTTTATATTATTATTTTATTAAACTACTAATTTTACAATTTAATAAAAACTTAATTAATACTAAATACATAAATAAATAAAAAGTAAAAATAAAACTAAAACTAAAAATAATAATAATAATAATTATAATTAGGTTTAATAATTAATAATAATTAAAAATAACCCGTAATCAATGCTTGATTAGGGTTTTGTCCGTGTGTCAGAAGGTCTCCGCGAGTTGCGGTGATTAATGAGGAAAACCCCGCGAGTCACGGGGTTCAGGAATTCAGCTGACAGGGTTGAGTTTTTACGCGTTTTCTTTATTTTTTTTTTTATTTTTTTATTTTATGTTTTCTGTTTTTTATATAAATAAAAGATTTTAAAATAAACTTATATTTTTATAAACTAAAATAAAAATAAAGAAACTTATAAAACTTAAATATTTAACAAAATCTTAAAAATACTTATATTTTTGTTTTTCTTTTTATATTTTTGAATAATTAAAACGTATTTTTTCAAAAGCGAATTTTTAATAAAAGTAAACAAAAAAATCCTTTTTTTTATTAGCGTTGCGCTTCCGGCTTTTAAGAGTTTTTCCCCGGCAGCGGCGCCAAAAATAACTTGATGTGAAGCGAGGTGTATATAAAATAGTTATTATTTTACTAGGAAAACACTATTAAATACGATACAATTTTACACAAGATATTTATTTATTTATAGAATGGATATACTTAAACCTTGCTACAACACTTATAGGCAGTGTACCTAATCGTACAGTAGTGTAGTTTTTAGTAAGTCCGGTTCGTTCCACAGGGAAATCTTTAAACAAAGCTCAACGCTATATTAGTTTACTTTTATAAAAATACAAATATATATATAAGTAATATTATTATTATAAAGGGGGGTTTTTACCGTTTAATGACCGGTTTGTCGATTTTAAGACTTTAGTCGCAGTTAAAACCTAATGTAAAATATAAAATAAATACAAGACTTAAATTAAAGCGTGAAGTAAATAATGATAATGAAATTGCGAATAATAAAAGTGAGATAAAATAAACTTGCGATAATTAAAAAGTACGATAATTAAAAGTGCGATAAAATAAAATAAATAAAAGTGCGATAATTAGAAGTGCAATTAAATATAAAATAAAGGAAATTAAATATGAAATAAAAGAATTATGCTTATTTAAACTTCCGTAATCATGATGTTTGACGTGTTGATTTTAGTTTTATGCCCATGGGTTAATTGTCCTTTGTCCTGGATTATTCAATATGTCCGTCTGGTTTTTGTCCATAACAGTCCATCAGTCATAAATATAAATTGCAAGTGTCCTTGTCAAATTATTATTATACCCGAAGTTAAATATTCCAACTAATTGGGGATTCGAATTGTAACAAGGTTTTAATACTTTGTTTAATGAATACACCAGGTTATCGACTGCGTGTAAACCAAGGTTTTACCACTTTGTTAACAATTACACCAATTACCCTTGAATGTAATTTCACCCCTGTTTTAATTATTCTAGTGGCTATTAATCCATTCCCGTGTCCGGTTAAATGAACGATTATTCGTACAAATAAATACCCCGCCCATCGTGTCCGATCGAGTGTATATGGTAATTTATAGGGACGCCCAATTGTAAATCTTTATATTAACATTAACAAACTTTCATTTAGTTAAACAAATATAAAGCCCATTAATAGCCCATAGTCTAGTTTCCACAAGTGTCGTTCTTTTGTCCAAACCCCAATTATGGTACAAAGCCCAATTACCCAATTTTAGTAATTAGCCCAACATCATGATTACTTCGTTTTAAATAAGCATAATAATAACTTAGCTACGAGACATTAATGTAAAAAGGTTGAACATAACTTACAATGATTAAAAATAGCGTAGCGTTACACGGACAGAATTTCGACTTACACCCTTACAACATTCGCTAACATACCTTTATTATTAGAATTATAAAAAAAATTAAAATTAAAATATAAATATATATATATATATATCGTATATATTGAGAGAGATAGAGAAAATAATATATGAAATTTGATCAGAATTCGGTTTGCTTTATAGCCAGACTTGATTTTTGGGGCTCCGCGACTCGCGGCAAAATGCCCTTCAAACTCCGCGAGTCGCGGAGAGGTATTTACAGCTCACACCCTTGGAGTTTCTTGCTGCCGACGGTTTTTATTATATATATATAATATATATATAATTAATATAATTAATTATATATTATATTATATTTATATACATAGTTAACTTGTAATTTTTAGTCCGTTGCGTCGAGCGTTAAGAGTTGACTCTAGTCCCGGTTCCGGATTTTTGAACGTCCTCGCGTACAATTTAATATCTTGTACTTTGCGTTTTGAATCTTGTACTCTTGTGATTTCGAGACGTTTCTTATCAATAATTGGAACCTTTTTGATTGTCTTTTGTTCTTTTGAGCTTTTTGGTCGTTTGCGTCTTCAATTCGTCGAATCTGTCTTTTGTCTTCACCTTTTATTATTTAAACGAATATCACTTGTAAATAGAACAATTGCAACTAAAAGCTTGTCTTTCTTGAGGAATAATGCTATGAAATATATGTTCGTTTTTAGCATTATCAATATGCATCTTGTTAATGTCGATTACCAGGTGTTCACCATATGAATAATTTTTATCTCTATGTATGGGATGTATATTGAAATATGAAATCTTGTGGTCTATTGTTACGATTTGATATATATAGGTTAAACCTATAACTCACCAACATTTTTGTTGACGTTTTAAGCATGTTTATTCTCAGGTGATTATTAAGAGCTTCCGCTGTCGTATACTTAAATAAGGACAAGATTTGGAGTCCATGCTTGTATGATATTGTGTAAAAACTGCATTCAAGAAACTTATTTTGTTGTAACATATTTGTATTGTAAACCATTATGTAATGGTCGTGTGTAAACAGGATATTTTAGATTATCATTATTTGATAATCTATGTAAAGCTTTTTAAACCTTTATTGATGAAATAAAGGTTATGGTTTGTTTTAAAATGAATGCAGTCTTTGAAAAACGTCTCATATAGAGGTCAACACCTCGCAACGAAATCAATTAATATGGAACGTTTTTAATCAATAAGAACGGGACATTTCAGTTGGTATCCGAGCGTTGGTCTTAGAGAACCAGAAAATTTGCATTAGTGTGTCTTACCGAGTTTGTTAGGATGCATTAGTGAGTCTGGACTTCGACCGTGTTTTCTTTAAAAATGATTGCTTAACATTTTTGTTGGAAACTATATATTATTAACATGTATATATTATGTGATATATTAATCTCTAACATGTTTGATATTATGTGATAGATGTCTACCTCTAGCATAAATCCCATTGACTCACCTAATAATAACAAAGAGTCGAATATATATTGGACTGATTCACAAGTTCCCGAAGAAGAACCGGAAGAAGAATCAGAACCGGAAGAAGAATCAGAACCGGAAGAGGAGGAACCGGAGGAGGAAATAGAACCGGTGGGGGAAATAATAAAATGGTTAAGTAAAAGAAAATCCTCAACCAACCGACCAAGGTTAATTATGGTCAATGGTGTTTCCGCCAAGGAAGCAAAATATTGGGAGGATTACCAATTCTCCGATGAATCGGATTCCGACGAGAATTTCGATGATGTTATAGAAATTAGCCCAACTGAATTTAAAAAGGCAAAAGAAAATAATAAGGGAAAGGGCATAAAAATAGAGAAATCTAATTCCAACCCCGATGAACTTTATATGTATCGTCAACCCCCGAAGCCCTTAAGTTGTAACAATGACCCGGGAACCTCTAAACCACCAGGTTTTTCTAAACCGTTGTGGAAAATGACAGCTAGTATTAGGGGAACATCATATATCCCTAGAAACTTGGCAAAACGAACCAAAACCGAAGAAGAAGAAACGAGCGAGTCAGAATAAGATAGTTGTATTCGTGTGGTGTAATATATGTAATATAGTGTGCTTATGCTTTATGATATATGTAAAAATTGCTTGTATTAATAAGTATTTTTTTGTATGAATCTAACTCTTGTCTATTTTACAGTTTAAAAACACAAAATGGATAGACAACCCAATATTTTAAGAGACCTACCCGTAGACATGATTGATGAAATCTTGTCTAGAGTCGGTCAGAATTCCTCAGCACAACTATTTAAGGCGAGATCAGTTTGTAAGACATTCGAAGAACGTTCCAAGAATGTCTTGGTTTATAAGAGACTTTCGTTTGAAAGATGGGGGATATCACATTGGGAAACCCATAAGTTACGATGTGTTTACTTTGACGCATATATTGCGGGGAACCCAAATGCTATTTTACGCAACGGGTTAAGAAATTATTTTGACTCAATGTATCTGAATATAGGACTTCATGATTTAGAAAAAGTGGCTAACATGCAACATAAAGAAGCATGCTATGCTTACGGGTTAGTAATGTTCGCTTCTCAACAAAGTGAGAAAAAGAACATCGGGCTACAACTATTAAACAAAACGTTCCCACAAGTGACGGAGTCGGTAATTAGGGTAAGAAATGAGGTTTTTAGGTTATTACGAGACTATTGGTCATTACGTAACCCTCGTCCCTTTGACGATGTTACAACACGCTGTCTTATCAACGGCCATAACGGTTATGTTCCACAAGACCAAGGATGGGAAGTAGTCCTAGTAAAACCAGAATGCATGACTTGTTTCTGGACGTATGAATTACGTGTCTTTATTGCCTTTGCTGAACGACTTGTGTACTAGCTAGAATTATCTTCACAACTATCTTGTATCAAAGTTATTGTGTGCTATATTTCATGCTTTATGTAAAATAAGCGGTATTGTAAGTTTGTAAAATATTGTATAAAAGTTTGAACGCGAAATATTATTATAATCAGTTTTTCATATAGAATTGTAGTAGTTGAATTGTATATTAGCTACTAAGTATGAACTTAACGGGTAGGTACTACCCGAATTTAAACTTATAAAACGCTAATATGAAGAAAAAGCTTTTATAAATGAGTTCATATTATGCTACGAAATACTATTAACTACTCTTAATATTATGTATGATTAACTTGTTCCATTTACCTATTTTGAAGGAAATGGCACCGACTACTCGACACACCGTGAATATGAATGAAGAGGAATTCCGTACTTTTCTAGCTTCAAACATAGCCGCAGTACAGGCTGCGCTACATACCAACAATAACCTTGGATCTAGCAGTACAAGAAATCGTGTAGGATGCACCTACAAAGAATTCACTGCCTGCAAACCTTTTTTAATTTGATGGAACCGAAGGACCGATCGGATTGAAACGGTGGACCGAGAAGGTCGAATCGGTGTTTGCCATAAGTAAGTGTACTGAAGAGGACAAAGTGAAGTATGCTACGCATACCTTCACAGGTTCTGCGTTAACATGGTGGAATACCTATCTAGAGCAAGTGGGACAAGATGATGCATACGCATTATCGTGGTCAGCATTCAAGTACTTGATGAACGAGAAGTACCGTCCCAGAACCGAGGTCAATAAGCTCAAGACAGAACTTAGAGGGTTACGAACCCAAGGATTTGATATTACCACGTACGAAAGACGATTCACAGAATTGTGCCTATTGTGTCCGGGAGCGTTCGAAGATGAGGAAGAGACGATCGACGCGTTTGTGAAAGGATTACCGGAAAGAATCCAAGAAGATATAAGTTCACACGAGCCCGCCTCCATACAACAGGCATGTAGAATGGCTCACAAACTAGTGAACCAGATTGAAGAAAGAATTAAAGAACAGACTGCTGAAGAGGCCAATGTGAAGCAAGTCAAAAGAAAGTGGGAGGAAAACGGTGATAAGAATCACCAATACAACAACAACAGCAATTACAATAATAATCGCAACAATTATCCCAACAATCGCAACATCAATCGCAACTACAACAAACGGCCCAACAACAATAACAACAACAACAACAACAACAACAACAGCAACTACAACAATCGTCCCAACAACAATAACAATCGCAACAACAATAACAATCAGAAGCAGCTATGCCAAAGGTGTGAAAAGTATCACTCGGGGTTCTGCACCAAATTTTGCAACAAGTGTAAAAGAAATGGTCATAGCGCGGCGAAGTGTGAGGTCTACGGACCAGGGGTTAACAGAACGAAAGGAACAAATGGTGTCGGAATGAGTAATGGCGGAGCAAGTAGTGTCGGAGCAAGTTATGCCAATGTAGTTTGTTATAAATGTGGAAAACCGGGCCACATTATTAGAAATTGCCCGAACCAAGAGAACACGAATGGACAAGGCCGCGGAAGAGTTTTCAATATTAATGCGGCAGAGGCACAGGAAGACCCGGAGCTTGTTACGGGTACGTTTCTTATTGACAATAAATCTACTTACGTTTTATTTGATTCGGGTGCGGATAGAAGCTATATGAGTAGAGATTTTTGTGCTAAATTAAGTTGTCCATTGACGCCGTTGGATAGTAAATTTTTACTCGAATTAGCAAATGGTAAATTAATTTCAGCAGATAATATATGTCGGAATCGAGAAATTAAACTGGTTAGCGAAACATTTAAGATTGACTTGATACCAGTAGAGTTACGGAGTTTTGATGTGATAATCGGTATGGAATGGTTGAAAGAAGTGAAAGCAGAGATCGTTTGTTACAAAAATGCAATTCGCATTATACGAGAAAAAAGAAAACCCTTAATGGTGTATGGAGAAAAGGGCAACACGAAGCTACATCTTATTAGTAATTTGAAGGCACAAAAACTAATAAGAAAAGGTTGCTATGCTATTCTAGCACACGTCGAGAAAGTACAAACTGAAGAAAAGAGCATCAATGATGTTCCCATTGCAAAAGAATTTCCCGATGTATTTCCGAAAGAATTACCGGGACTACCTCCACATCGATCTGTTGAATTTCAAATAGATCTTGTACCAGGAACTGCACCAATAGCTCGTGCTCCTTATAGACTCGCACCCAGCGAGATGAAAGAACTGCAAAGCCAACTGCAAGAACTATTAGAACGTGGTTTCATTCGACCAAGCACATCACCATGGGGAGCTCCTGTTTTGTTTGTCAAGAAGAAGGATGGTACATTTAGGTTGTGTATTGACTACAAAGAGTTGAACAAACTTACCATCAAAAACCGTTATCCACTGCCGAGAATTGACGACTTCTTTGATCAACTACAAGGCTCGTCAGTTTATTCGAAGATCGATTTATGTTCTGGATATCATCAAATGCGAGTAAAGGAGGATGATATTCCAAAAACTGCTTTTAGGACGCGTTATGGTCATTACGAGTTTATGGTTATGCCGTTTGGATTGACTAACGCACCAGTTGTGTTCATGGACCTTATGAACCGAGTGTGTGGGCCATATCTTGACAAGTTTGTCATTGTTTTCATCGATGACATACTTATTTACTCAAAGAATGATCAAGAGCACGAAGAACATTTGAGAAAAGTGCTAGAAGTATTGAGGAAAAAAAACTGTACGCTAAGTTTTCAAAGTGTGCATTTTGGTTGGAAGAAGTTCAATTCCTCGGTCACATAGTGAACAAAGAAGGTATCCAGGTGGACCAGGCAAAGATCGAAACCGTTGAAAAGTGGGAAACCCCAAAAACTACGAAGCATATACGTCAATTTTTAGGACTAGCTGGTTACTACAGAAGGTTCATCTAAGACTTTTCCAGAATAGCAAAACCCTTGACTGCATTAATGCATAAGGGAAGAAATTTGAATGGAAGGATGAACAAGAGAAAACGTTTCAGTTATTGAAGAAAAAAACTAACTACGGCACCTATATTGTCATTGCCTGAAGGGAATGATGATTTTGTGATTTATTGTGACGCATTAAAGCAAGGTCTCGGTTGTGTATTAATGCAACAGACGAAGGTGATTGCTTATGCGTCTAGACAATTGAAGATTCACGAGCAAAATTATACGACGCATGATTTAGAATTAGGCGCGGTTGTTTTTGCATTAAAGACTTGAAGGCACTACTTATATGGGGTCAAAAGTATTATATATACCGACCACAAAAGTCTTCAACACATATTTAATCAGAAACAACTGAATATGAGGCAGCGTAGGTGGATTGAATTGTTGAATGATTACGACTTTGAGATTCGTTACCACCCGGGGAAGGCAAATGTGGTAGCCGACGCCTTGAGCAGGAAGGACAGAGAACCCATTCGAGTAAAATCTATGAATATAATGATTCACAATAACCTTACTACTCAAATAAAGGAGGCGCAACAAGGAGTTTTAAAAGAGGGAAATTTAAAGGATGAAATACCCAAAGGATCGGAGAAGCATCTTAATATTCGGGAAGACGGAACCCGGTATAGGGCTGAAAGGATTTGGGTACCAAAATTTGGAGATATGAGAGAAATGGTACTTAGAGAATCTCATAAAACCAGATACTCAATACATCCTGGAACGGGGAAGATGTACAAGGATCTCAAGAAACATTTTTGGTGGCCAGGTATGAAAGCCGATATTGCTAAATACGTAGGTGAATGTTTGACGTGTTCTAAGGTCAAAGCTGAGCATCAGAAACCATCAGGTCTACTTCAACAACCCGAAATCCCGGAATGGAAATGGGAAAACATTACCATGGATTTCATCACTAAATTGCCAAGGACTGCAAGTGGTTTTGATACTATTTGGGTAATAGTTGATCGTCTCACCAAATCAGCACACTTCCTACCAATAAGAGAAGATGACAAGATGGAGAAGTTAGCACAACTGTATTTGAAGGAAGTCGTCTCCAGACATGGAATACCAATCTCTATTATCTCTGATAGGGATGGCAGATTTATTTCAAGATTCTGGCAGACATTACAGCAAGCATTGGGAACTCGTCTAGACATGAGTACTGCCTATCATCCACAAACTGATGGGCAGAGCGAAAGGACGATACAAACGCTTGAAGATATGCTACGAGCATGTGTTATTGATTTCGGAAACAGTTGGGATCGACATCTACCGTTAGCAGAATTTTCCTACAACAACAGCTACCATTCAAGCATTGAGATGGCGCCGTTTGAAGCACTTTATGGTAGAAAGTGCAGGTCTCCGATTTGTTGGAGTGAAGTGGGGGATAGACAGATTACGGGTCCGGAGATAATACAAGAAACTATCGAGAAAATCATCCAAATTCAGCAAAGATTGAAAACCGCCCAGAGTCGACAAAAGAGCTACGCGGACAGTAAAAGAAAAGATATAGAGTTTGAAATTGGAGAAATGGTCATGCTTAAGGTTTCTCCTTGGAAAGGCGTTGTTCGATTTGGTAAACGGGGAAAAACTAAATCCAAGGTACATTGGACCATTCAAGATTATAGATCGTGTCGGACCAGTAGCTTACCAACTGGAGCTACCTCAACAACTCGCGGCTATACATAACATTTTCCACGTCTCAAATTTGAAGAAATGTTTTGCTAAAGAAGATCTCACTATTCCGTTGGACGAAATCCAAATCAATGAAAAACTTCAATTCATTGAAGAACCAGTCGAAATAATGGATCGTGAGGTTAAGAGACTTAAACAAAACAAGATACCGATTGTTAAGGTTCGATGGAATACTCGTAGAGTACCTGAGCTCACCTGGGAGCGTGAAGATCAGATGAAGAAGAAATACCCGCATCTATTTCCAGAAGATTCGTCAACACCTTCAACCGCTTAAAATTTCGGGACGAAATTTATTTAACGGGTAGGTACTGTAGTGACCCGAACTTTTCCATGTTTATATATATATTAAATGAAATTGTTATTTACATGATTAAGTGTTTCCAACATGTTAAGCAATCAAACTTGTTAAGACTTGATTAATTGAAATAGGTTTCATATAGACAATTGACCACCCAAGTTGACCGGTGATTCACGAACGTTAAAACTTGTAAAAACTATACGATGACATATATATGGTTATATATATAGTTAACATGATTTTATTATAAGTATGTATCTCATTAGGTATTTTAACAATGAGTTATATACATAAAAATGAGACTATTAATTTAAGAAACTCGAAAACGATATATATAACGATTATCGTTATAACAACGTCTTACTAGGTACATATGAATCATATTAAGATATTGATACACTTGGTTAATTATGTTAAATGATATGTAAATATATTATTAAGTGTTGATAATGCTAAAAACGAACATATATTTCATAGCATTATTCCTCAAGAAAGACAAGCTTTTAGTTGCAATTGTTCTATTTACAAGTGATATTCGTTTAAATAATAAAAGATGAAGACAAAAGACAGATTCGACGAATTGAAGACGCAAACGACCAAAAAGCTCAAAAGTACAAAAGACAATCAAAGAGGTTTCAATTATTGATAAGAAACGTCTCGAAATTACAAGAGTACAAGATTCAAAACGCAAAGTACAAGATATTAAATTGTACGCACGGACGTTCGAAAATCCGGAACCGGGACCAGAGTCAACTCTCAACGCTCGACGCAATGGACTAAAAATTACAAGTTAACTATGTATATAAATATAATATAATATATAATTAATTATATAAATTATATATATATTATATTTATATAATAAACCGTCGGTAAACAAAGAGCCAAAATGGAGTGAGCTGTAATTACAAACTCCGCGACTCGCGGAGTTTGAAGAAGGAATGGGCCGCGAGTCGCGGAGCCCCAAAAACTGAAACTCCCTATAAAGCCCAACGAATTCTGATCAATTTTTCATCCAATATCCATCAATCTCTCTATCTATATACGTAATATTTATATTTATAATTTATATTTTAATTTTAATTTTAATCTTAATAATAAGGGTATGTTAGCGAATGTTGTAAGGGTGTAAGTCGAAATTCTGTCCGTGTAACGCTACGCTATTTTTAATCATTGTAAGTTATGTTCAACCTTTTTAATTTAATGTCTCGTAGCTAAGTTATTATTATGCTTATTTAATACCGAAGTAATCATGATGTTGGGCTAATTACTAAAATTGGGTAATTGGGCTTTGTACCATAATTGGGGTTTGGATAAAAGAACGACACTTATGGAAATTAGACTATGGGCTATTAATGGGTTTTATATTAACTAAACAATACCTTGTTAATTTAATATACAAACTTATAATTTGACGTATTTATATATAACCACATATGCTTGACTGGGTACGGTGGGCGGGATATCTATAAATACCAATAATTATTCATTTTACCGGATACGGAACTGGATTAATAGTTAATAGACTTGTTGAAACAGGGGTGAATTACATTCAAGGGTAATTGGTGTAATTGTTAACAAAGTAGTAAAACCTTGGTTTACACGCAGTCGATAACCTGGTGTATTCATTAAACAAAGTATTAAAACCTTGTTACAATTCGAATCCCCAATTAGTTGGAATATTTGACTTCGGGAATAAGAATAATTTGACGAAGGCTTTCGCTCTTTATATTTATGACTGATGGACTATTATGGACAAAATCCGTATGGACATATTAAATAATCCAGGACAAAGGACAATTAACCCATGGGCATAAAACTAAAATCAACACGTCAAACATCATGATTACTGAAGTTTAAATAAGCATAATTCTTTTATTTCATATTTAATTTCCTTTATTTTATATTTAATTGCACTTCTAATTATAGCACTTTTATTTATTGTTATTATATTTAATTGCACTTTTAATTATCGTACTTTTTAATTATCGCAAGTTTATTTTATCACACTTTTATTATTCGCAATTTCATTATCGTTATTTACTTTACGCTTTAAATTAAGTCTTGTATTTATTTATTATTTTACATTTGGTTTTAACTGCGACTAAAGTTTTAAAATCGACAAACCGGTCATTAAACGGTAAAAAACCCCCCTTTATAATAATAATATTACTTATATATATATTTGTATTTTTATAAATTTAAACTAATATAGCGTTAAGCTTTGTGAAAAAGATTCCCTGTGGAACGAACCGGACTTACTAAAAACTACACTACTGTACGATTAGGTACACTGCCTATAAGTGTTGTAGCAAGGTTTAAGTATATTCATTCTATAAATAAATAAATATCTTGTATAAAATTGTATCGTATTTAATAGTATTTCCTGCTAAAATTTAAAAGCTATTTTATATACACCTCGCATAATATCAAGTATTTTTGGCGCCGCTGCCGGGGATTCGCTTAAAAGCAGGAAGCGCAACGCTAATATAAAAAAAAGATTTTTATTTTTATTTTACTTTTATAAAAATACGTTTTTGTAAAAAAATACGTTTTTAATTATTCGAAAATATAAAAAGAAAACAAAAATATAAATATTTTTAAGAAATTGTTAAATATTTAAGTTTTATAAAGTTTCTTTATTTTTATTTTATAAAAATATAAGTTTTATTTAAATATTTTGTGTTTATTTAGAACATAAAAAAAACCGGAAAAAAAAATTTAATATATATATAAATCTATTTTTAAGATATTTTTAAAATTATAAAGTAGTTCTATTTTTATTTTAGTTTTTACATATAAGTTTTTATTATATAAATATTTTGATTTAAATAGAAAATATAAAACAGAAAAAAAAAAACGCGTCGAATTTTAAACTGTACCTGAGTTGAAAATTGGAACCCCGTGACTCGCGGAGTTTGCAGCATCGAATACCGCGACTCGCGGAGCCTCCCTGACACACGTGACAGAACCCTAATTTCGCATTAATTACGGATTTTATTATTATTATTATTAATAAACCCTAATTACTTAATTATTATTATAATTAGTTTAAGTTTTTAAATTAAATTGTATTTTAAATTTTAATTAGTTTTATTATATATAAAATTAATAGTTTTATAAAATAAATAATATAAAAATAATATTTTTATAAAAATTGTACTTTTTACAACTTTTAGTATATTTTTATATTTTGTCCCTTTTTAATTGTTTTAGCGTAATATTTGTATTCTTCGCTAGTATTTAGTTTTAAACTTAGTTTTTGCCATAGTTATTTTTACTTCTAGATTTTTAGGCTTTGCCGTAAAATCTCTTAAGTGCTTTTTCTTTAGACTAAGATTTAGGTACTTTAGAATTTTGCGACGCCTTTTTAAGTTTTAGTTTCTTTTTAAGTTATTGCCATTTGGGATTTAGTTTTTCCTGTAAGCTTTAATATTTTTAGACGACTTTTACCTATGTATCAATTATCATTCCAATTAATAATCTCAATTTGCGATTATAATTTTAAGTTAGTTGTGGTAATAAGGTTAGGTTAGTCGAGTGTTTTTAAGTTTTATAAGTCATTTTTTTTCTTTTTCTTTTTTTTTTCGACGCCTTTTATTTTTCACCCCTTCTCTTTTTCGATCTTTTTCGACGCGCTCTTTTTCTTTCTTATTTCTCGCTATTCTAGTTTTTAGGACATAGATTTTTATTCTACTTCTTATCTAAATTTCTTAAAATTACGAAAATTTATTTTAAGTGGTTAAATTGATAGACATCAAAATTTTCTGGTTCGTAGTAATAGTTGGATTTGTACGTGGACCGGGTTATTGGAGCCAAACAGTCCTCAATTATATTGAGACCAAACGAATCCTGCCCCTCTGCTGCATCTTTTGGCTATTCGAAACGTGGGCAAAATCAGAAAAGTCTATTAATTGGATAACTTATATAATTTTTCTTTCCTTTTTAAAAAAACTAATAGGATATTCAGTGAATGCACCGAGCAAGACGTTCACCACCTTTTGTACGTTCACCACCTGTAACTAGATCAAGACATTTAGCAAATATTACCGCCGTTGATTTTTCTTTAGAATCGTCATCCAGTCGACCAAGTACTCCAGTTCAAATTTTCGATAATCCATTTTTTGAACCCGACCTCATAATTGAGAATCCGGAGAATATTCAGGGACGATTCGTAGATCCTGAACCATTAAATTTTTCTCCGGAACCACCAATCATTCAAACAGAGATTGTTGAGGAACGAACCATTAAATCAGAATCCTCTAGTGATTCCGATTCAACAAATTCAATTATGGAGAATCTGAAACCTTTAAGTATGGAAGACCGAATGAGAGCTAAACGCACTGGCCAAGGTCACGCAATTACTCATCCAGACATTAATGCGCCAGATTATGAAATCAAAGGACAAATTCTACACATGGTGACTAATCAATGCCAATTTAGTGGTGCACCGAAGGAAGATCCAAATGAACATCTTCGTACCTTTAATAGGATCTGCACACTATTTAAAATCCGAGAAGTGGAGGATGAACAGATATATCTCATGTTATTTCCCTGGACTTTAAAGGGAGAAGCCAAAGATTGGTTGGAATCGTTACCTGAAGGGGCGATTGATACATGGGATGTTTTAGTTGAAAAATTTCTTAAACAATTCTTTCCGGCATCTAAAGCCGTAAGACTTCAAGCAGAAATTGTTACGTTTACACAGAAGCCAAATGAAACTCTATATGAGGCGTGGACAAGATTTGGAAAGTTATTAAGAGGATGTCCGCAACATGGTTTAGACACCTGTCAAATAGTACAAATATTCTACCAAGGATGCGACATCACTACAAGGAAAGACATAGATATAGCAGCTGGTGGTTCTATTATGAAGAAAACCGAAACTGATGCTTACAAAATTATTGATAACACTGCTTCCCACTCACATGAGTGGCACCAAGAAAAAGATATCGTTAGATCATCTAAAGCAGCTAGAGCCGATTCTAGCCATGACTTAGATTCCATTTCCACAAAGATAGATGCTGTTGAGAGACGAATGGAAAAGATGACTAAAGATATTCACTCAATAAGAATTAGTTGTGAGCAGTGTGGAGGACCACATTTGACAAAAGATTGTCTCAGTATTTAACTAACAATGGAACAAAGAGAGAACATTTCATACATAAACCAAAGGCCTGGAAATAATTATCAGAATAATTATCAACCGCCAAGACCTATTTACAATCAAAACCAGAATTATAACAGAAATATTCCATACAACAACCAACAAGGTCCTAGCAATCAACAAGTATCCAATAATAATTACAATCAGCAAAGACCTAATTTTCAAAACAAACCACCACAATAAACCGATGATAAAAAGCCGAATTTAGAAGATATGATGACGAAGCTAGTTGAAACTCAAACGCAGTTTTTCACTTCTCAGAAACAAACTAATGAACAAAATGCTCAAGCATTTAGAAATCATCAAGCTTCTATTCAAAATCTAGAACAAGAAGTAAGTAACCTAGCAAGGTTAATAGGTGAAAGAAAACCGGGAAGTCTACCTTGTGATACAAATGCTAACCCCCGGAATGAAACAGCTAAAGCCATTACCACAAGAAGTGGTACAACACTTAAACCACCTGAAATACCTGTAACTTCTGATGAAGCTATTCCTACTCCACAAGAACCACAACCTAATCAAGATAAGGAAAAAGAACCGGTAGTTGAAAAGGTTAATGAAGATAACACAGTTAAGGCTAAACCTTATGTTAAACCATACCAACCACCACTTCTTTACCCGAGTAAAATGAAGAAAGAGAAACTTGAAGCCGAGCAATCCAAATTCTTGGATATGTTTAAACAGATAAATGTAAATCTTCCTTTCATTGATGTGATTTCAGGAATGCCTAGATATGCTAAATTCTTGAAAGATCTAATCTCAAATAGAAAGAAAATAGAAGAACTCTCGGCTGTCACCATGAATGCTAATTGTTCAGCAGTGCTGTTGAATAAGATACCAGAAAAACTATCTGATCCAGGAAGTTTCACAATTCCATGTTTTCTGGGTAGTCTTAGTTCAATAGAAGCATTGGCAGACTTAGGTGCTAGTATAAATCTAATGCCATATTCACTATACGCTAAACTAGACCTTGGAGAATTGAAACCAACCAGAATAAGCATACAACTAGCCGATAGATCAATAAAATATCCTAGAGGGATAATGGAGAACATGCTAGTTAAAGTTGGTACTTTAGTATTTCCAGTAGATTTTGTTGTTCTGGACATGGAAGAAGATTCTCAAGTTCCTCTCATATTAGGAAGACCATTCTTAAACACGGCTAAAGCAATGATAGACGTGTTCGGTAAGAAATTGACCCTAAGTATAGAGGATGAGAGTGTTACCTTTTCAGTTGATAGAGCAATGCAACAACCACAATCTGCAGATGATACATGTTATTATATTCAAACTATAGATGCACATGCAGAATTATTAGAAGAATTTCCAGAATTACAAGGAACAGGAGAATGTTCTTTAGGAGAAGGAACAGAACAAATTGATGAAGCTGAAATGTTAGCTACACTTATAGCTAATGGATATGAACCAACAACAGAAGAAATTCAAATGCTAAAAGAAGAAGACAGATATCGATATAAATCATCGATAGAAGAACCACCGAAATTAGAGTTAAAGCCACTTCCAAACCATTTGGAATACGCTTATTTACATGGTGAATCTGAATTACCTGTAATAATATCGTCTTCTCTTACTGAAAATGAGAAATCACAACTCATTTCTGTGTTGAAAGCTCATAAACCAGCCATTGCATGGAAGATTCATGATATTAAAGGAATAAGTCCTTCGTATTGCACACATAAAATCCTTATGGAAGAAGGTCATAAAACGTATGTGCAACGCCAACGAAGACTAAATCCTAATATGCAAGATGTAGTTAAAAAAGAAATTATTAAACTGCTAGACGCAGGTCTAATTTATCCAATTTCTGATAGTCCATGGGTAAGCCCAGTTCAATGCGTGCCTAAGAAGGGTGGCATGACTGTCATTACAAATGAGAAAAATGAGCTTATTCCTACTAGGACTGTAACAGGATGGCGTGTATGTATTGATTATAGAAAATTAAATGACGCCACCAGAAAAGATCACTTTCCCTTACCTTTCATTGATCAAATGTTGGAAAGATTAGCCGGAAATAGTTACTATTGTTTTCTAGATGGATTTTCCGGATATTTTCAAATTCCAATAGCACCCGAGGACCAAGAGAAAACCACATTCACGTGCCCTTATGGTACTTTTGCTTACAAACGCATGCCATTTGGACTTTGCAACGCCCCTGCAACCTTTCAAAGGTGTATGATGGCGATTTTTCATGACATGATAGAAGAATGCATGGAAGTTTTCATGGATGACTTTTCAGTCTTCGGTGATACATTTGAAACATGTCTAGCTAATCTTGAACGAATGCTTATTAGATGCGAACAATCAAATCTAGTACTTAATTGGGAGAAATGTCATTTCATGGTTAAAGAGGGCATCGTTCTTGGACATAAAATTTCAAAAGAAGGAATTGAAGTGGATAGAGCTAAAGTAGATGTAATTGCTAAACTTCCACATCCCACCAATGTTAGAGGAGTTAGAAGTTTTCTAGGGCATGCCGGTTTTTACCGACGTTTCATAAAAGATTTTTCTAAAATTGCCACTCCTATGAATAAACTCCTAGAAAAGGATGCTCCATTCATCTTTTCAGATGAGTGTATCAAATCTTTTAATATTCTTAAAGAGAAACTCACTAATGCGCCGATCATGATAACACCAAATTGGAATCTACCATTTGAACTAATGTGCGATGCAAGTGATTTTACAATGGGAGCCGTTTTAGGACAAAGGATTGAAAAACGATTTCAACCTATATATTATGCTAGTAAGACGTTACAAGGAGCACAAATGAACTATACAACTACTGAAAAAGAACTCCTTGCTATTGTCTTTGCTTTTGACAAATTTCGATCATATCTCGTTCTAGCAAAAACGGTGGTCTATACCGACCATTCTGCTCTTAGATACCTATTTTCAAAACAAGATGCTAAACCAAGATTAATCCGTTGGATCTTACTCTTACAAGAGTTTGATATTGAAATCCGAGATAAAAGAGGAGCAGAAAATCTCGCCGCTGATCATCTTTCTCGTCTTGAAAATCCCGAATTAGAAGTTCTAAATGAATCGGCCATACAAGACAACTTTCCTGATGAATATCTATTGAAGATAGATTATAAAGAAATTTCATGGTTTGCAGACTATGCAAACTACTTAGTTTGTGGATTCCTTGAAAAAGGATTATCGTACCAAAAACGAAAGAAATTCTTCAGTGATATAAAACACTATTTTTGGGAAGATCCACATCTGTTTAAAAGTTGTCCCGATGGAATAATACGCTGATGTGTATTTGGAGATGAAGCTAGTAAAATTTTAAACCATTGTCACACAGGACCAACAGGAGGGCATTATGGGCCTCAACTAACAGCAAGAAAAGTTTATGATGCTGGATTCTATTGGCCTACAATTTACAAAGACGCACACCTTCTTTGCAAATCCTGTGATGCTTGTCAAAGGGCCTGAAAAATAAGTCAACGTGATGAAATGCCATAAAATGTCATCCAAGTATGTGAAGTATTTGACATTTGGGGTATTGACTTTATGGGTCCATTTCCAAAATCTCATAATAATCTATATATACTCGTAGCCATTGATTATGTATCTAAATGGGCGGAAGCACAAGCTCTCCCAACTAACGATGCACGAGTTGTAGTCAACTTTTTAAAACGTTTTTTTGCAAGGTTTGGAACACCGAAAGCTTTAATAAGTGATCGGGGTACTCATTTCTATAATAATCAACTTGAGAAAGTTCTTAAAAGATATGGAGTAACTCATAAAATCTCCACCGCATATCATCCACAAACAAGTGGACAAGTTGAAAATACCAACCGAGCTTTAAAACGTATTCTAGAGAAAACCGTAGGATCAAATCCGAAGGAATGGTCCATTAAATTGGAGGATGCACTCTGGGCTTTTAGAACAGCCTACAAAACTCCAATTGGAACCACACCTTTTAGACTTGTTTATGGAAAAGCATGTCATCTTCCAGTAGAAATTGAACACAAAGTATTTTGGGCTTTGAAGACATGTAATCTTGATTTACATGAAGTCGGACGTCTGCGATTAAGTCAACTAAACGAATTAGAAGAATTAAGACATGAAGCATACGAAAATTCGTTAATCTATAAAGAAAGAACGAAGAAATGGCATGATAAAAGAATCAGAAGTTCAAAAGAATTTAAAGAAGGAGACAGAGTTCTTCTTTTCAATTCACGATTCAAGCTATTTCCTGGAAATTTGAAATCAAGATGGTCTGGACCATTCATAGTCAAAAGAGTTTTCCCATACGGAACGATAGAATTAATAAATTTAAATGGGATTGAATTTAAAGTTAATGGTCACAGAGTTAAACATTACATACATGGTCCGATGGAAGAAGACAATGAAGTTAATCACAATTTCAGTACCACAGCTAACTAAGTATAGGGGGTTTATGTATTTCTGTTAGAGTTAGATTGTCTGTTTTCGTGTAGTTCTCGAAAATGGAACCCAAACGGTCTTTCCCTAGCAGACCCTAAAGAACTAGTCTTCTCCCCCCATTCTGAATTTTTATTTTTTTTAGGAAATGAAGACTGCCTGTGAACTAAACCATGGTCTAATGCTACACGCTTTGATCACTAAACGTAATAATGACACACTTCCGAGTGAAATAGTATCAGTAATCAGAGAAAGATTGGACGGAGTTAGAAAAGAATCCAGATGCGAAGATAATAAGTTACAATTTGGTAAAGGAAAATCAAAATCCGCAGCGAAAAGAAGAGCACGACACCTAGAAAGATGTCACAAATGCAGAAAATGGTCACATGGAGGTAAATGTTCAAATAATCAAACCTATTCAAACACCGAATTTGTTACTTTATGCAGAGACGGACCGTTCATATGTTTAGAAGAAAAAACACTGAATGCTCGAGGTTACGCCTATGTAGCCATGGAAAACCAATTAAACCGACTATCTTATGAATGGGATAGATCATATAACTAAGAAATCTATTTCACAGGTATGTTTGTACAGTTTTTATTTTTTATTTTTATTTTTAACCTTTTGATAATAAACGCTAATTTGTTCGCTATAAAGTATTAAATTGGTATTGAATAAAATTAGGTTTGGAGACCGAAATTATTGATATCATTCAAAAATTTATTACATCACTGCGAAATTTAACGTTTATTCTTAAGGTATAAATATCTTTAATCAATCAACCCAAAATATTTCAAAAATTCGTCATGAGTTAAATTAGGTCATGGAACCGAAATTACTTTACCGAAAAGAGGGGAGCATATTTTTGATAATATTTGATTGATTAAAGTGGGATAAAAAGCCAAAAAGATTTTTAATTTTATTTTTACCATGTTTTTAAAATTAATATATAAATCTTAAATTAATATTGCAAACTTTGTAAAATCAATATATTTAAAATTGTAAATATTTGAAAAATTAATATAAGTTTGGTGTGAATTTATAATATGAATTTTTAAATTAAGTTTAGTGTGAATTTTTAATTTTTAAAATATGAATTTTAAATTTTATACATTTCAAATTTTAAGTTTGGTGTGAATTTTTAATATTAATTTTGAATTTTATATTTAAGTTGTGTGAATTTAAAAACAAAAATTTACTTTATCTCATTAAGTTAAAAATATGATTTTTAAAATTCGTCGTAAGTTGAAGACTAGGTCGTTGAACCGAAATTGCTTTACCCGAGGGAGGGACGAGAACTTTTATTATCATTATTTTTAATCTTATTGAATTAAAGTATGCCAAAAACATTAAAAAACTAAAAAAAAAATCTAAGCTTTTAAAACAATCGCTTGAAAAAGACAAATTTTAAAATTTTGTCGAAGGACGGACTAGGACATCTATCCGAAACGACCTCGTCCTAAAACAAAGGAAAACAAAATTTTAAATTTATTTTATATTTGTTTTACAAGTTAAGGTTTGTGTAAAAAAAAAAAATAATACAAACTCCGCGACTCGCGGAGTTTGAAAGGGAAAAACACCGCGACTCGCGGAGTTCCAAAAATACCGAAAAAAATAAAAGGGGCAGAACTGATCAGTCCACAACCCACACCCACGAAAACACTGCGATAAAACCCGCAAAAACCCGAAAAAACACCCCCAAATTCATAATTTTTGACCGTTAATCATCAAATATTTTACTAAAATCATGTTGAGAAGGATGCTATCAAGGAATTACTCAAGAAAAACGGTAAATTTCTACACCTAAACACCATTTAATCCGAAAATTAGTGTTCTTGAGCAATTTTTCCCCAATTTGATTTTGATGCTTTTTAGTGTAATTATGCTTAAATTGTTTATGTATTATGCTTGTATAACCTAGATTGATGCTATTTAACATGATTAGAAGCCTTAAACTTCAAATTTTGAGTAATCTAGGGTTTGTGTTCTTGAGCAATTTGGGGCTTTTTGATATAAACAGGTTATGGCCGATTTTTGTCATGAATTGTTGCTAAATTAAGTAGTGTAACATGTTTAGGTAGTTAAATGATCCAAACTTTGAGCCTAAACATGATTTTGAGAATTGAAGTGGACTTTTTCAAGTCTAAAATTCATGAACTTGATTTTTGAGAGATAATGCCATTTGAAACTTGATTAATTGCTAGTAATGATTATTTTGACATGTTATTTGAGTTGAATGCTTATGAACTTGGCGAACATTTTCGTATATGCTTATTTGAAAAAGTGTAAATTTGATGAAAATATGAAAACGAGCTTAAGTTTGATATAAATTGATCATGTCATTGTAATTATTTTGATTGATGATTTTGCTGACACTAATGCATATTTGGATGCACAAAAATTGTGTTTGATGTGTTTTGCAGACTGAAAGGGGTGAATCTTCATCCCAAGCTCGCAATGCTCCTGCTGAGAATGCAGAACAACATGAGGTGGATAACTACTTCAAACAAGATATACCTCATCCAGTCATGACATTTTCTGATATGCACTTGGAAGATTTGCACCCGAACCTGAGATTTGACAGACTTTGGATAGATTATCCAAAATACCAAAGGGGTTTGCATACTCTTCATTCTAAAGTTGTTGAGGTACCTAGGGTCATAGAATGGGGACCATTAGAAGCTGTAGAATTGGCCGGGCCAATTAGGGAATTACTTGCACAGAGGTATGGTAATTCTACTTTTAACGACTGGGTACGCTTATTCACCATGCGTAGACCTGTATATAAAGTATGGTGTGAAGAATTGTTGTGTGGTATAGAATTAAATGATCGGGTAGCTAGTTTAACCGATCGATCTTTTATTAGATTTTTGTTAGGAGGTTCGATGCGCCACATGTCTTTACTAGACATGGCTCAGGCTTTACGTATATATACGCCTGAGGAGTTAGCATCTGCCGATTGTAGAGGGTTGATACTAAATGGTAGAAAGATAGATGAAAATTTTGATACACATGGTGTATGGAGTCAAATGACAAGCCATCACCGATTCAAAGGGGAAAATTACTCTTATTTGGATATAGATAGAGCTGAATTAAGAGTAATTCATAGGTTTTTAGCTAATTCGATTACACAAAGAGGTAAGAACAAGGAAAAGGTAAATGAACAGGATTTGTTTTACCATATGTGTATTCGAGACCCACAAAGCGCTGTAAGTATACCTTATTGTGTGGGTTATTATTTATCAGCTATGGTTAGGGGGATGAGACCGCATAGCATAATAGGAGGTGGTATATTTATTACTTTGATTGTTGAATATCTCGGTGTGGATATAAGTCGGGGGGATTATTAGTAGAAGAACCAGAACCCCGCGATACAATAAGTTTAAATGTATACCATGGTGCGAAAGTTTTGAAGAGGCGAAATAACGCCGCAGTACAATACCATGGTAGACATCCACAGGTTGAGAGAAACCAACAGCAAGGTAATGTAGGAGGGGGAAATGAAATGCAAGAAATGCAAAGGTTTATAGCTTCACAGGAGTACGAAAATGCTAGACATCGAGCATTTGAAGATTGGCAAGTTCATCAAAACCAAATCATAGCTTATTGCCAACATATAGGTAGAAACTAAATTCCTACTCCATCGCCCATATTCCCTCCCTGGTCTATAGAGATTCAACCACCGTATCCTACGTATAACCCAGCCGAAGCATTTTATAGCACTTATGGTTATGCATGGAACCCCTACTGGTATCAGTATCATCCCTAGTCTACTTAGTTTTATTTATTTTGTAATTTGTAATGTTGATACGTTTAATACTTATTTAATATTGTAATAGTTTTATAATTTTCTAACTTTTATTCTTAGATTTTAATAATTTTTGAATGTGGGGTAATATACCAAACTTCAAAAATATGTATATATGTATGCAGTTTATCTTATGTACACAACAGGGTAAAACAACGCATTTTCAAAGACTGGCATTAAGTTCAGCAAAAGCAACTAATTTTGACGACAAGATGCAAAATATATGTGAAATAACAACAAGACGGAATGAACAAATGATGTGCACCATTTATCATTCAGCAAACAAACACAAATATGTTTGGAAACTTTGGTAAAATTTAATCATTTTCACACAAATCACCCTCAATAATTTAAATTGTTACTGATTTCTTGCAAATGAGGGCATTGCAAGATCTTAAGTGTAGGAAGGGGTTAAATTCTTTCGGATTTTAAAATTTTTACTTTATACACTTGGTTACCATTAGAAATACTAGTAAAGTAGTAGTTGTATTAGAATCTAGTGCTCTCTGATAATAAAGAACAGCCCTAGTCTTATATACTGACTACCCAATTCTAGTAAAATTTTTCAAAATTTTTAATTAAATGAACTCAAAATCATGTTTATACATATTTATGAATGATAAAACTAGGTTTTAACACCGAAATTATTGTTACCTCGGAAAGGACATAAATTGATTAACAAACCAAAATGTTAAAATTCATTTAAAATGGAATAGAGGACAATAAAAAGGAAAATAAAAGCCAAGTGTGGGAAAATTCTCCAAGTTATTCAAAACATATGTCACATATTTTTGTACAAATAACTGAAAATACTTTTGCTTTGGACTAAACTAAACTGTTTTACCCAATGAAAGAAAAGAAGAGATGGATCTACACGATGAATCAATTCCATCATTAAAAGGAAGTAAAGTCTTCCGAAAAAGAAACGCGCTTCTTGATTTAGGTCAGGAAGTTGTCGTCCAGACCAACTGTAGGTTGACGAAAAACCTAGAAAAGTCATCACTAAAATCAGCAGGAAATCCACGGACCTCAGCATTAAACAGGGTCGCCAAGTGGTCAGATTTATCCTAACCATGAGAAGGATTTATCTCGTACAATGGGGGGCACCATGCAAATTAGCTGGATAAGACTAATGAATCAGATCTCCAGAAAGGATAATCTCCTTAAAAGATCAAAAATCAGCTTTTAAGCCTGATATTACTCAATCCTTGAGATTGACCTTAAAGATTGAGAATTACAAACTCATGGAATTCAATGATATCTAAACTCGAGCCTGAACGAGAAAATATTTTGATCAAAATTACAAACCGATTTGTTTTCTAAAAACCCATTTTCAATGCGTTCATTACCATTGAACGTAAAATCCTAGGAATTCACCTAGAATTCATTAGGTCACCTGAACCAAATCGGGTGTCAACCGTAAGAACGGTGGTTGCATAGTGGTCAAAGACAGGACCTTGTGCCAAACCTACAGATTATAAGGGTGAGCTTTACTATTGCTCCTACCAAGGATAGTAATTGCGTCTGACACGTTATAGACCATAATTAAAAGCATGTCAGGGGACATTGCCTTCACAGTTGCTTGTTCAACGCTTTCTTTTACAACCGGACGGTAGTTTACCGAAAGGTAATATACGGGACAAGTAAACTGGACGTGTTGCTTTTCAAATACAAGGTTAGCAAGTGGGTGACACAAAACCATAAGTTTTGAGCTAAAATTTTCAAATCTGAAACCCACCAAACCCACAAAAATATTTTGCAAACACCGGTGAAGGGTTATTCCGGAAAACTTATCTAGGGTAAAAACTAGATTTAATTTTCAAAAGATCAAATGTTTTCATAAAGATCCAATTTCCTTAATGGATCTAAATTTTTATAGTCATGTGGGACTGTAAACCATATCGTTACTACCATTGTTTATACCGCCGTATAGAAATCACTGATGTACAAAGTGTGAAGAATAAAGAAGTGATTCTAGTATTTCAAGACGATATTGCTTGAGGACAAGCAACGCTCAAGTGTGGGAATATTTGATAATGCTAAAAACGAACATATATTTCATAGCATTATTCCTCAAGAAAAACAAGCTTTTAGTTGCAATTGTTCTATTTACAAGTGATATTCGTTTAAATAATAAAGGTGAAGACAAAAGACAGATTCGACGAATTGAAGACGCAAATGACCAAAAAGCTCAAAAGTACAAAAGACAATCAAAGAGGTTCCAATTATTGATAAGAAACGTCTCGAAATTACAAGAGTACAAGATTCAAAACGCAAAGTACAAGATATTAAATTGTACGCAAGGACGTTCGAAAATCCGGAACCGGGACCAGAGTCAACTCTCAACGCTCGACGCAACGGACTAAAAATTACAAGTTAACTATGTATATAAATATAATATAATATATAATTAATTATATAAATTATATATATATATTATATTTATATAATAAACCGTCGGTAAACAAAGAGCCAAAATGGAGTGAGCTGTAATTACAAACTCCGCGACTCGCGGAGTTTGAAGAAGGAATGGGCCGCGAGTCGCGGAGCCCTAAAAAATGAAACTCCCTATAAAGCCTAACGAATTCTGATCAATTTTTCATCCAATATCCATCAATCTCTCTATCTATATACGTAATATTTATATTTATAATTTATATTTTAATTTTAATTTTAATCCTAATAATAAAGGTATGTTAGAAAATGTTGTAAGGGTGTAAGTCGAAATTCTGTCCGTGTAACGCTACGCTATTTTTAATCATTGTAAGTTATGTTCAACCTTTTTAATTTAATGCCTCGTAGCTAAGTTATTATTATGCTTATTTAATACCGAAGTAATCATGATGTTGGGCTAATTACTAAAATTGGGTAATTGGGCTTTGTACCATAATTGGGGTTTGGATAAAAGAACGACACTTATGGAAATTAGACTATGGGCTATTAATGGGTTTTATATTAACTAAACAATACCTTGTTAATTTAATATACAAACTTATAATTCGACGTATTTATATATAACCACATACGCTTGACTGGGTACGGTGGGCGGGATATCTATAAATACCAATAATTATTCATTTTACCGGATACGGAACTGGATTAATAGTTAATAGACTTGTTGAAACAGGGGTGAATTACATTCAAGGGTAATTGATGTAATTGTTAACAAAGTAGTAAAACCTTGGTTTACACGCAGTCGATAACCTGGTGTATTCATTAAACAAAGTATTAAAACCTTGTTACAATTCGAATCCCCAATTAGTTAGAATATTTAACTTCGGGAATAAGAATAATTTGACGAAGGCTTTCGCTCTTTATATTTATGACTGATGGACTATTATGGACAAAATCCGTATGGACATATTAAATAATCCAGGACAAAGGACAATTAACCCATGGGCATAAAACTAAAATCAACACGTCAAACATCATGATTACGGAAGTTTAAATAAGCATAATTCTTTTATTTCATATTTAATTTCCTTTATTTTATATTTAATTGCACTTCTAATTATAGCACTTTTATTTATTGTTATTATATTTAATTGCACTTTTAATTATCGTACTTTTTAATTATCGCAAGTTTATTTTATCGCACTTTTATTATTCGCAATTTCATTATCGTTATTTACTTTACGCTTTAAATTAAGTCTTGTATTTATTTATTATTTTACATTTGGTTTTAACTGCGACTAAAGTTTTAAAATCGACAAACCGGTCATTAAACGGTAAAAAACCCCCCTTTATAATAATAATATTACTTATATATATATTTGTATTTTTATAAATTTAAACTAATATAGCGTTAAGCTTTGTGAAAAAGATTCCCTGTGGAATGAACCGGACTTACTAAAAACTACACTACTGTACGATTAGGTACACTGCCTATAAGTGTTGTAGCAAGGTTTAAGTATATCCATTCTATAAATAAATAAATATCTTGTATAAAATTGTATCGTATTTAATAGTATTTCCTGCTAAAATTTAAAAGCTATTTTATATACACCTCGCATAATATCAAGTGTATTAACAATGAAATACATATGTAAAAATAAGACTACTAACTTAATGATTTCGAAACGAGACATATATGTAACGATTATCGTTGTAACAACATTTAACTGTATATATATCATACTAAGATATATTATATATCATAATATCATGATAATATAACAATTTAACATCTCATTTGTTATAATAAACAATGGGTTAACAACATTCAACAAGATCGTTAACCTAAAGGTTTCAAAACAACATTTACATGTAACGACTAACGATGACTTAACGACTCAGTTAAAATGTATATACATGTAGTGTTTTAATATGTATTCATACACTTTTGAAAGACTTCAAGACACTTATCAAAATACTTCTACTTAACAAAAATGCTTACAATTACATCCTCGTTCAGTTTCATCAACAATTCTACTCGTATGCACCCGTATTCGTACTCGTACAATACACAGCTTTTAGATGTATGTACTATTGGTATATACACTCCAATGATCAGCTCTTAGCAGCCCATGTGAGTCACCTAACACATGTGGGAACCATCATTTGGCAACTAGCATGAAATATCTCATAAAATTACAAAAATATGAGTAATCATTTATGACTTATTTACATGAAAACAAAATTACATATCCTTTATATCTGATCCATACACCAACGACCAAAAATACCTACAAACACTTTCATTCTTCAATTTTCTTCATCTAATTAATCTCTCTCAAGTTCTATCTTCAAGTTCTAAGTGTTCTTCATAAATTCCAAAAGTTCTAGTTTCATAAAATCAAGAATACTTCCAAGATTGCAAGTTTACTTCCAAGTTTTCTAAATCCATTCCAAGTAATCATCCAAGATCAAGAAACCTTTGTTACTTACAGTAGGTTATCTTTCTAATACAATGTAATAATCATATTCAAACTTTAATTCAATTTCTATAACTATAACAATCTTATTTCGAGTGGAAATCTTACTTGAAATTGTTTTCGTGTCATGATTCTGCTTCAAGAACTTTCAAGCCATCCAAGGATCCTTTGAAGCTAGATCTATTTTTTTCATTTCCATTAGTTTTATCCAAGGAACTTTAGGTAGTAATGATATTCATAACATCATTCGATTCATACATATAAAGCTATCTTATTCGAAGGTTTAAACTTGTAATCACTAGAACATAGTTTAGTTAATTCTAAACTTGTTCGCAAATAAAAGTTAATCCTTCTAACTTGACTTTTAAAATCAACTAAACACATGTTCTATATCTATATGATATGCTAACTTAATGATTTAAAACCTGGAAACACGAAAAATACCGTAAAACCGGATTTACGCCGTCGTAGTAACACCGCGGGCTGTTTTGGGTTAGTTAATTAAAAACTATGATAAACTTTGATTTAAAAGTTGTTATTCTGAGAAAATGATTTTTATTATGAACATGAAACTATATCCAAAAATTATGGTTAAACTCAAAGTGGAAGTATGTTTTCTAAAATGGTCATCTAGACGTCGTTCTTTCGACTGAAATGACTACCTTTACAAAAACGACTTGTAACATATTTTTCCGACTATAAACCTATAATTTTTCTGTTTAGATTCATAAAATAGAGTTCAATATGAAACCATAGAAATTTGATTCACTCAAAACGGATTTAAAATGAAGAAGTTATGGGTAAAACAAGATTGGATAATTTTTCTCATTTTAGCTACGTGAAAATTGGTAACAAATCTATTCCAACCATAACTTAATCAACTTGTATTGTATATTATGTAATCTTGAGATACCATAGACACGTATACAATGTTTCGACCTATCATGTCGACACATCTATATATATTTCGGAACAACCATAGACACTCTATATGTGAATGTTGGAGTTAGCTATACAGGGTTGAGGTTGATTCCAAAATATATATAGTTTGAGTTGTGATCAATACTGAGATACGTATACACTGGGTCATGGATTGATTCAAGATAATATTTATCGATTTATTTTCTGTACATCTAACTGTGGACAACTAGTTGTAGGTTACTATTTAGGACAGCTGACTTAATAAACTTAAAACATCAAAATATATTAAAAGTGTTGTAAATATATTTTGAACATACTTTGATATATATGTATATATTGTTATAGGTTCGTGAATCAACCAGTGGCCAAGTCTTACTTCCCGACGAAGTAAAAATCTGTGAAAGTGAGTTATAGTCCCACTTTTAAAATCTAATATTTTTGGGATGAGAATACATGCAGGTTTTATAAATGATTTACAAAATAGACACAAGTACGTGAAACTACATTCTATGGTTGAATTATCGAAATCGAATATGCCCCTTTTTATTAAGTCTGGTAATCTAAGAATTAGGGAACAGACACCCTAATTGACGCGAATCCTAAAGATAGATCTATTGGGCCTAACAAACCCCATCCAAAGTATCGGATGCTTTAGTACTTCGAAATTTATATCATATCCGAAGGGTGTCCCAGAATGATGGGGATATTCTTATATATGCATCTTGTTAATGTCGATTACCAGGTGTTCACCATATGAATAATTTTTATCTCTATGTATGGGATGTATATTGAAATATGAAATCTTGTGGTCTATTGTTACGATTTGATATATATAGGTTAAACCTATAACTCACCAACATTTTTGTTGACGTTTTAAGCATGTTTATTCTCAGGTGATTATTAAGAGCTTCCGCTGTCGCATACTTAAATAAGGACAAGATTTGGAGTCCATGCTTGTATGATATTGTGTAAAAACTGCATTCAAGAAACTTATTTTGTTGTAACATATTTGTATTGTAAACCATTATGTAATGGTCGTGTGTAAACAGGATATTTTAGATTATCATTATTTGATAATCTACGTAAAGCTTTTTAAACCTTTATTGATGAAATAAAGGTTATGGTTTGTTTTAAAATGAATGCAGTCTTTGAAAAACATCTCATATAGAGGTCAAAACCTCGCAACGAAATCAATTAATATGGAACGTTTTTAATCAATAAGAACGGGACATTTCAAAACGGTGGTGGTGTTTGATTGTCATCGGACAAAAGAGAGGAAGAAAAGAGGAGAGGGTATCGTAAATTTTTACTTGAAATTATAATTTGATTTTTTTTCTAATTTTGATCGAATTGTGATTACAGAGTATTACAAAGAGGTTAGTAGATAATAATACCATGTAATCGAATCAATTAGATATTGTCTTGTAGTTTTAATAAACCGACCAGTTGTACCAATTTGAAACAGAAAAAGGGAAATTCATGAGCAGGTATATCTTTTCTAATCAATTCGTACAATTTATTTGTTATTAATTTCAACTCAGTTTTGTTTTGTTCTCCCTGGATGAGTCGACAAAATTTGGAAAGCGGATAAAGCTATATAACGGATTTTGTACAGATTCTCAACTTTTATTTTATATTTAATTAACCATATTTATAAATGTATTAATAATTGTAATCTTGATAATATTATTAGTTATAATGAAACTACTATTAATAATAAATAATAATATGAACATTTTAATAATGACATTAATGATTTCTTTATAAAAATAATAAGTTTGATAATAATCAATACTAATGATAATTATAATAAAAATACTGATTTTTACTGATAAATATAATAATAATTATAAAAGTAATAATAATAATAATAATAATAATAATAATAATGTAATAATTTACATGCATTAAATTTCATAACTAACAAAAATAACAATCTTGTTAGTACTGATATTAATATATATTCTAATGTTAATTTTAATATTAATAATAGTAACGAAAGTAATAATAATAATATTTATATATTACTATATCTAAACTTGTAATTATATTTAATATAATAACCTTACATATGTCATTTATATATATATATATATATATATATATATATATATATATATATATATATATATATATATATATATATTACTAATACAATTTGCAATTACATTCATTAATAATTATATCATATATTATATGAACACATCTATATATAGCTTTATTTTAATATCTACTTATTAATTTGTAAATTATTTTACATACTTAATCTAAGTTATCAAATTGTATCTTATTATTTTAATTTATGATATATATACCTACATTTATTTACAATTACTTGTTCGTGAATCGTCGAGAGCAGTCGAAGGTCAAATGAATATATGAAACAGTTCAAACTTTTTGAGACTCAACATTACATACTTTGCTTATCGTGTCGGAAACATATAAAGATTAAGTTTAAATTTGGTCGGAATTTCCCGGGTCATCACAAACTCTACGGTCCGGAGTACCGTGAATAACCCCTTACGAGATGATGATCTCAGCAGGGGTGGTTAAACATAGACCCACCATCGACGGGTTATCCGGTTAATGATGGTTCGCGCTGGGTTGTAGAGTTTATGTTCATAGAACGTTACATGTATATCAAGAGTGTTTAGTGGAATGTTGTATGTCCGGTAGCGCGGGTATAAAGGCGCTACGTAGTAGGTGCTTACTGTTAATGATATGGTATGTGTATGTGTGTGTGTGTGTAGGGAATGAATCATCGACCTCTTACCTTGTGGATTGAGTTCGTTATTTATAGGGTGATCCTTTTTGTCTTCTATTACCACATAATAAGGCTAAAAGGATCGTGGCCTGCGAATAGTACATCCTTGAGTGAGTTGAACTGACAAAAGTAAAAATTGTTTTGTCGGACCTGATTCTTGTCTGACAGATGACCTCTGTAGCTACAGCATCGCCTGACATGTATACGTCACCTTGGCGCTTACGAAGGATCTGCGTAGATTAGTGGCTTGAGCGCTCATTCTTTCAGCGCGCGTCATGCATGGCTTATCTGGTGATGCAGTTTGATACGCTACACGAGCTGATCGGGTATGCGTATCATTATTGTCATTATTCAAGTATATGTTTAATTCCATGAATTGTAAAACATTCATTTAAGAATCTTGTAGCACACTAATATAAGTGTATTTGTATTTACATGATTTTACTAACATCGACTAGTTTTCTAGGGGTATTAGGTATCACAAGTATTAGAGACATGATTACGTGCAATGTCTCTAATAATTATGATACCCCTGATACCTCCTCAAACGAAAATGTAACGAAAATGTGAAAAATCAACTCAGAACTTGGTACAGAAAGGTTTATATAATGGACAAGACACGCTCTTTGTAAAGACCCGTCCTAATCCATAAGAACGAATACAATAACATATGATTACATCGCGAGGTATTTGACCTCTATATGATACATTTTACAAACATTGCATTCATTTTTTTAAAAGACAAACTTTCTTCACATCGAATGTTGATGACATGCATACCATATCATAATATATCCAACTATAATTGACTTAATAATAATCTTGATGAACTCGACGACTCGAATGCAACGTCTTTTGAAATATGTCATGAATGACTCCAAGTAATAGACCACAAGGTTGGTGAGTTCATTAGTTTAACATAAATAATCATTTTCATCATTTTAATAGACCACAAGAATTTCATTTCCAGTTCTCATAAATATACGTCCCATGCATAGAGACAAAAATCATTCATATGGATTGAACACCTGGTAACCGACATTAACAAGATGCATAGAAGAATATTCCCTATCATCCTGGGAAATCTTTCGGACATGATAAAACAACATCGAAGTACTAAAGCATCCGGTACTTTGGATGGGGTTCGTTAGGCCCAATAGATCTATCTTTAGGATTCGCGACAATTAGTAGATCGGTTTACTAATTCTTAGGTTACCAAGCAAAAAGGGGCATATTCGGCTTCGATCATTCAACCATATAATGTAGTTTCGATTACTTGTGTCTATTCCGTAAAACATTTATAAAAAATTGCGCATGTATTCTCAGTCCAAAAATATAAAGGGTAAAAAGGCAAATGAAACTCACGATTCTGTATTTTGTAGTAAAAATACATATGATGAAACTGAACAATGCAGGGTTGATCTCGGATTCACGAACCTATATCATTTGTATATATATTAATACACATATTCGTAATAGAACAATTATATATATATATATATATATATATATATATATATATATATGAATTTATTAGTTATGTCATTCTTATATTAATAATATATATATGTTTTCATGTTTTCATTTTGTATATAAAAATATAAATTTTTGTTATGTTATATGTGTTAAGTATATATATATATATATATATATATATATATATATATATATATATATATATATATATATATATATATATATATATATATATATATATATATATATATATATCCTTTGTTTGAAAAAAAAATAGTAATTATAATAATACTAAAATAATATTACATATGGTAAAATTATAGTAATTATAATACTTAAGTTTCTAATAGAGGTAATAATGTTAATATTTCTATTAGTGATAATATTAATAATGATATTAATGATAATAACTATAAAAACATTAATTTTACTATTAATGATAGTTATGATAATGATTTTAGTGGTTACATAATAGTAATATTCATGATAATACTTATAATCATATTAGTGGTAATAATGATAATAATCTTAATATTAATATTAATGATGATAATATTAATAGTGACAATCATATTTTTAATAATAATGATAATATTTGCAATGATACTTATATTCATTAAAATCGATAAATACACTAATAGTAACTTGTTTTACTTCCATAATTACACTAATCATAATAATCATAATCCTAATAATAATAATAATACTTATATCAATATTGATAATAATAATAATAGTAATAATTAATACTAATAATACTAATGTTACTCAACTATTATTCAGTAATATATAAAAAAATGATAATAACATTAATCATATTATTTATTTTAACATAACTACAACAAATTTTAATAATAATAACAATAACAAATAATAATAATAATAATAATAATAATAAAAATAATAATAATAATAATAATTATAATAATAATAATAATAATAATAATAATAATAATAATAATAATAATAATAATAATAATAATAATAATAATAATAATAATAATAATAATAATAATAATAATAATAATAATGGAAATGGAATTTAAATATATATACCCTTTTAAAACTTCTTCTAAAAAGAAAAGCCCAAGGCGGGGCTCGAACCCACGACCTGCGGTACACCCGAACGAATCCTTAACCATTCCCTCTGTTCGAAATTATCTGATATAAACCCATCTTAAATTTATTTAAACAGACTAATTATTTGTTTCTTCTCCTTCTTCCTAAACTCGATTGACCAGAGCAATTCACAAACAACGAATAATTGATTTGATTTAGACTCGTTAATTAAAACAGACACAACCTAGTTACGAGTGTATTGAATTTAAATAAAAAAAATTAAGATAAGCAGTATCAGAATTGAATAAAACGCTAAGAACACTAATATGAACTCAAGTATTGTTTTCAATTTGAAGGCTGTTTTAGAAAAAATTTACAACACTAATTGTGTTTCAAATGATTCATGAAAACTTTACAAATCCTTAATTTCAATAGAAAAGTCACCTAGAACTTTAATTCGAATTTGAAACACCCGTTTGACTTTTTGGAATTCTACTTTGACTCTTAAAATTTTCGATCAATATAGTGAATTGGATCTTAATATTTCGCAGAAAGATCTTTTAGAGTATTCTTGATGATACTACATTAGTACATTTTCGAAATTTATTTGATTTCAAGGTTTTTAAAAAAAAAACACTCGTACAGAGTAGTACATGTGTTCTTCCCCTTTGTTTTTCTGTTTAAAATCAATAATTCGAATTTATGATTGATAATTGATAAAGGTAATGAAAAGAAGTGGGTATGACCGAGTTACTCATAAATTGGTCGATTATTATATATCAATCTGCTTGTGGACGTCGACTTTCTTTTCCAGACAAAAACAGGAAGAAAATAAAAAAAATATAAATCGATTAGGATTGTTAACTGAATTTGGACTCTTTCCTGTGTTTTAGCTTTTGATTTGTACGAATTTTATCAATCAAAACAGTATGAAAATAACCTGTAACAAATTCTGAGAATATCTAGCTCGTATATATATATATAGAAATAATATTATTAAATAATAATTGAATTATATTTAATAATAATCAAAATTTATAATAATATTAATAATAGTATTAATAAGGGTAATAACAATAATAATCATGATTTAAAATAATAATAATGAAAATGATAATGATAATATTTGTGATGGTACTAAATAATGTTAGTTATATTAATATTATTAATGATAATAATAATGATATAACAACTTATACATATCATATTATTTATATATATATATATATATATATATATATATATATATATATATATATAATATTAGAATTGATAATACAATTATTAATATTAATAATAATATTAATAATAATATTGAATGTAATAATCATAGTATTGTTAATAACAATAATACTAATAATACTAATAACAATAATATTAAATATGATAATAATATATCAATATATATATATATATATATATATATATATATATATATATATATATATATATATATATATATATATATATCATTACTTATGTAATACATAATATATTGTATATTATCTTTTATTGAATATTTATTATTTACACATTAATATAATACACTATTATAATAATCATTCCTAAAATATCTATAGTTTCATTTTTTAATAACAACTTTTTATCTTGTAACCACATTTAATATATTACTATACAATTTATTAATTTATGCAATATTTAATAATTACATAATATAGTATGTGATATCTTTCATAAATAAATAAAAAAAACTAAATTACTTAATAGTTCATTAATATATTTAATATAATTATTTACATATATAATTATTTATATTTATATTTTGGGTTACAATTAAAGGTTCGTGAATCGTTGAGAACGGTCAAAGGGTAATTGATTATATGAACATCATTTCAAAATTTTCTAGACTCAACATTACATACTTTGCTTATCGTATCGAAATCATATAAAAATTAAGTTTAAATTTGGTCGAAAATTTCCGGGTCGTCACACTCTTGGTAATGCTTCTTCAAACGATTAACTTCACGGGTGGTGTGCAAACCGATCACAACAGATGGTGCTTCTTTAAAGGTTATCCTAACGACACACGTAGTGGACATTTGTCGTGGTGTAAAGAGACGGTGGCACGATGACGGTCTGACTCGGTCTCGGGACAAAAGACGACGACACGATGACGACCTGACTCGGTCTCGAGATGGGGAGATGACAGTAAGATGATGGCCTGACTCGGTATTGGGTTTAAAGTGGCTTGACAAAGGGTATTAGATCATTTAAGTGAGAAAGAGATTCTTATGTTTGCTCAATGACCGGGTGAAGAATCGACAACGGTTTGGAAGAAAAGTGGGAATCGTGTAGTTAGGGTTAAGATTTTTGGAAAGATCGATTAGGTTGTCACCTTATTACAAATAACATTACACACTTGTATATACAAATAAACATAGGAACTAAATAATACAATATGGAAATTGTATATACACTATTTAAATTATAACTTGTCTATCAAGTACGAGATTATGGTCATGATCACGTAGTTACATCCTACCTGTCATCTAACTCCAACACCCCCTCAAGCAAACAGGTGATAATCCAACACGAAGCTTGAATTGAACGATTCAAAACAATCGGACTAGGCATAAACTTCTAATACCTAATAATATGAACATTAACCTTTAGTATGCATGTTACTTTGCATAAACTTTATACTAAATACTAACTTCATAAGATTCATGAGAGTCCAGGGCCGGATATTGGGCCGTGCAATCCGTGGGCCCCAATATTTATAGGGGCTCAAAAAAATATATTCTAATATTGCATACCTAGGCCCATTATCCATACATGAGTCCATTTGATAATTAATAATTTAAAAAAACTAAAAATGAAAATACACCATGCTACGTTTTCTATTGGATTTGATAGTACGCTTTCTACATCATAGTAATTATGACTTTATTAGTATTAATAAACTTTATTATGATATATTTGAAAATCGTGTATATAAGGGTCAACTTTTATTTATCGCACATGGCCCATAAATTTGCGAGGAACACCCTGCATGAGACATTTGCTACCTAGAATTTGGTGTATAGTATAGTTGATACGAATTAAGATTGAAACGGATAAATACTATCTCACTTTTAATCCCCATAATCGTTAACGGAGCGTCTAAATAATTTTTTAAAAAAATAGTGAGAAATGTTATAGAAGTCAATAATGTCTGCCAATTTTGTGGGTACAGCTATTCTACCTAATTGCACAGTGATCTATTTTGTACTATAAATATATGAAGTGTAGTTTGCAGAAGATGTACTTAAGAATATAGATATTTTCATATACATATACTCTCTCCCTTTTTCTTTCTATTATTCTCTAATTGGAGACTACATTACTAAAGGTAGTTATAAACTCCTAAATTATAACACGTTATCAGCACGAAGTACTCCGTATAATCAAGGTTTATCTAAGCAAGCACAAGTTACTAATCAAGGTAAGAAATTCGTTAACGATATCTTTTATTATTTATTAGTAAGGTAAATATTATTATCATCATAAGTAACATTTATATTTATATTATTTAAGTTATATATGGTCGGTTATACCGCCTGAATTATATTTCTGTAATCTAACTTTTATTAACTTCACTAACATTTATATTTATGTTATTTAAGTTATATATGGTCCGTTATACTGCCTGAATTATATTTATGTAATCTAACTCTTATTAACTTCACTAAAATTTATATTTATGTTATTTAAGTTATATATGGTCGGTTATACCGCCTGAATTGTATTTATGTAATCTAACTTTTATTAACTTCACTAACATTTATATTTATGTTATTTAAGTTATATATTGTAGGTTATACCGCCTGAATTATATTTATGTAATCTAACTCTTATTAACTTCACTAACATTTATATTTATGTTATTTAAGTTATATATGGTCGATTATACCGCCTGAATTGTATTTATGTAATCTAACTCTTATTAACTTCACTAACATTTATATTTATGTTATTTAAGTTATATATGGTCGGTTATACCGCCTGAATTATGTTTTTGTAATCTAACTCTTATTAACTCCACTAACATTTATATTTATGATTACTTATGTAATTAATCATTATTATTATTTTTTTCATGCATACTAATGTTTATTCTTAAATTTATTATTTATGCATAATATGTTTATTCTCTTAATCTTCGTATTTATACTAAATGTATTTTATAGTAATCGTATTTATACTAATAAAATTCTTTTATTAAAATTATTATTAATACAACAAGTACATAACAGTCGTTAACGTCAACTAATGACGTTACAACGGTCATATATACATAACGGTTGTTAACGTCAACTGACGACGTTACAATGTCTATATTTTTCAAATATAAAATAAACATCTCCGTTTTCACATTTTTCACAAATCAATCTTCATTTTCTCAAATTACCACTCTCAAAAATCTTTGTAAAGATGATTCACACAAGGATGATTTTTCCTATTGTATTGATCATACTAACTATCATCATTGTTGTTAATATACCACCGGGTGAACCTATATTCTATCCCGCCCTTGTGATTTTATTATTTGTAATCATACCATTATTCTGTTATTTGCTACTTATGAATTTAAAATGATTCTAATTTCATGTTGTTAGAAATTTATTACGATTATGATTTATGTTGTTCATCTTTCTGAAAATGGAAAATGTCAAACTTATCAAAGCTTGAGTTTGATGCCCTTGACGTATCGGGAACAAACTACACATCATGGGTCATGGATGTAGAAATAAATCTTGGATCATTGAGTATTCTAGAAACTTTAAAAGAAAACAATACTTGTTCTGATCACGATAAATTAAAATCAATTGTTTTTATTCGCAAACATATTGATATCACCTTAAAACATATGTATCTCACTATCAAAGATCCACATGTTTTATGGGAAAGTATCAAGAGTAGATTCGATAATCAAAAGGAAATATTACTCCCAGCTGCGAGGGAAGAATGGAGAAATCTAAGGTTCCAAGATTTTAAAAAGATAAGTGAATACAGCTCGGCTATGTTCAAGATCCGTTCAAAGCTTCAATTCTGTGGTCAAGAAATAAGTGATGCTGATATGATGGAGAAAACTTTCTCCACAATGCATTCTGCAAATATAACTATACAAGAAAATTTGAGATTGCAAAATTACAAAACTTTTTCCAAACTTCAAACTTATCTCTTAGTTGCAGAAGTGAATAAAGAATTACTGATGAAGAATCAAGAATCTCGTCCTACGGGTGCGCTAGCATTCCCTGAAGCTAATGCTATTAACAACAATAATAATAAAAAAAGAAATGCACCTGGACGTGGAGGTGGGCGAGGTCGTGGTCATATTGGCCAAAACCATCATCATCCATCACCTCTTAAGGTTGAAAAAGAATCACCAATGTTTCTTGAAAGAATTCAAGGTGATATATGTGGACCAATTCATCCACCATGTGGACCATTTAGATATTTCATGGTCCTCAAAGACGCATCTAGTAGATGGTCTCATGTTTGTCTATTATCAAGTCGAAATGTTGCATTTGCAAAATTTCTTGCTCAAATTATTAAATTGAGAGCACATTTCCCTGATTATACTATTAAAAGGGTGAGATTGGATAATTCTGGTGAGTTTACATCTCAAGCATTTAATGATTTTTGCATGTCTATTGGGATTGTTGTTGAACATCCTGTTGCCCATGTGCATACAAAAAATAGTTTAGCCGAATCACTAATCAAATGATTGCAGCTAGACCATTGATAATGAGAACAAAACTCTCAGTATCTGTATGGGGTTATGCAATTTTACATGCTGCATCATTAATTCGCATTAGACCAAGTGCAAGTCATACATATTCTCCTTTGCAACTTGTTTTTGGCCATCAGCCAAATATTTCCCACCTTAGAACATTTGGTTGTGCGGTTTATGTTCCTATCGCACTACTACAACGCACTAAAATGGGTCCTCAAAGAAGGATGGGAATATATGTTGGGTATGAAACATCTTCAATCATAAGATATATTGAACCCATGACGGGTGATGTTTTTACAGCACGTTTTGCTGATTGTCACTTTAATGAAACATTGTTCCCAAGATTAGGGGGAGAAATAAAAAATAAAGAAAATGATGTTTCATGGTGTGAACCTCAATTAATGTATCTTGATCCTCGTACAAAAGAATGCGAGACCGAAGTTCAAAAAATAATGCATATGCAAGAACTTGCGAATAAATTGCCTGATGCATTTACAGATACAAAAAGAGTGACTAAATCATATATACCAGCAGCAAATGCTCCAGCTCGAATTGAAATTCCAAAAGCTGGCAATAATGTCGCTCTTGAATCTTTGCCACGCCAGAAACGTGGAAGACCAATTGGTTCCAAAGATAAAAATCCTCGAAAAAGAATATCAGCTGATAATGAGGTAAAAGAAAGTGTTCAAGAAGAACCACAAATCAATGCTCCTTCTGCAGAGGAGATTGATGATATCAATACAGAATTTTCAATCAATTATGCACATTCAAAAATATTATGGAATCGAAATGAAATGAAAAATCTTGATGAGATATTTTCATATAATGTTGCATATGACATCATGAATGATGATGATGATGATCCAGAACCAAAATCTGTCATGGAATGTCAAAATAGACATGATTGGTGTAACGACCCGCACTTTTTCGATCATTCTATACTTAAAAGATTAATATTTACATAAATTAAACCTTGCCAACATGATAAGCAATCCAAATTGTCGAGACTTATATTTCCGAAAAGAGTTTTACACAACGTTTGACCGTCTAGTTTGACCGATGATATCACGAACTATACAATATATGATAATTATACGTTTGTGTATATATATGTATATATACATATTTAACATGATTAATGAATGTTTTAATATCTCATTTTATATTAATAACAACAAGTTATATGTGTATTTTGAAACTACTAACTTAAGTTTTCAAAACGATAACTATACGTAACGTTATTTGACATAAATACTTAAGACATATAATGTTTATACATATATTGTATAAGTAATGTATTTAATCACTTTTAAGAACTTAAATACATAAAATCATATAAGTGTATTCACAAAAGATAGCTATATTTGAATCCTCATTCCATTTTTCACAAAATTTCTATACGTATACCTAGAGTATTTGTACTCGTATCATACCTAGCTCCTATACGTATTTACTAATAGTAAATACACATCAAAATCACCACCTAACCAGCCATTATTCATGCCCTTAGAGCTAGGTAATTACTTTTGAATCATTGCAAGACTAATTACAAAAATACAAACTAGAATTTTGTCATGTTATCCTTAAAGATCACATTTTTAGGAGTATATATGTATCATCATTTTTGATTCATTTTTACTTCAATCTCTTAACTAAAAACACACACTCTTTCTTACTCTCTAAACTCCATAACAATCCAGCAAAGTTCCATAAAGATCTAGCTTCAAAAACCATACTAAAACACCATAAGAAAACCATACAAAAACACTTCAAGAAAACCTTCCAAGAACACCAACTTACTTCCAATCTTTCATCCACTTCTATCACCCTTTTGATTCTAGCTTCTTACTTCTCTTTTACAGCAACTTCATCCAAGGAACTTGAGGTAGAATCTATGTTCATAACCTTATTCGATTCATATATATATAGCTATCATATTTTGTGGTATACAAGTTTAACAACAAGAACATAGTTTGAATGTTTTCAAACTTGTTTGCAAACTAAATAGATCCTTCTAACTTAACTTTTAAAATACTTCAAGACATGTAACATAACTTATTTATATGTTAATTTAACAAGGTAAAACTTGGTTTTTCAAAGTACAAGTATTTTTGGAAAAATGGTCATTAAATGATTTTGTTGTAACAAAAATGTTTAACTTCATATGTTTCACTAAACTTTCACCTATGCCGTATGATTTTGAATACAAACCAAGGTATTTACAGTTCATAGTCTTAAAGAAGAACTCGATCCAAGAAGATGGCAATTTGAATCAACGAAAACGGACTTGTAACGAAGAAACTATGACCGAAACAAAATTGGCTATCCTAGACATTTTCAACTTCGGGATTCATTGGAAAAATTTACATAAAATCACATACTTCTAAGATAACATGATATTTTATATATATGTACTCATAATTCAATTTCATATGGTTCAGGATCACCCGTAAGCAACACGAGAAGATTAATCATAAGATCCCATGTTTGTACGCAACACGTCATTTGACAACACCGGTACTTTATGTACGCAACACGTCATTTGACAACACCGGTACCATGGGACAAGATTAATCTCGACCAATACATATACGATGGGGTTTTATTTATTTCGTTGGGGGTTTTGTTTATTGCGGGTATATTAAACATCTAAAAATGAACCATTAAAAATTGAATTACTAACATCGGAATGCTAACTACGGACTAAGGAAATATTCAAAATATTAAAAGTATAACAAGTATATATATATATAACGTTTGTTTTAAAATGAAAACATATTGATATATTATATATGGATAGGTTCGTGATATCAACCGGGAGACCAAGTCAATTATCTATATCTTCAAAGACAACCGTGAGTATATAGTCCCACTTTTAAACTCTAAATATTTCGGGATGAGAATACATGTATTTTATGTTTTACATTATGGACACAAGTAACTGAAAAATATATTCTACGTTGAGTTGTACCACTGGCATACTTCCCTGTAGCTTGGTAACTAATATTTACAGCGGTATTGTAAACGCGAATCCTGTTGATAGATCTATCGGGCCTGACAACCCCAACCGGACTGGACGACCAGTATTCAACGGTTGCACAGTACTTCGTTTTGTGACTACACTTGGTACGGTGTAGTAAGATTTCATATTAAAGGGAATATGCGACGTGAAAATGTTAAGTATGGTTACCAAGTGCTCAACCACTTAGAATATTTTTATTGAAATGTTTATATACGAAATCTTGTGGTCTATATATATATATTGCTGCGCACTAAACCTATATCTCACCAACTTTATGTTGACGTTTTTAAACATGTTTATTCTCAGGTGATAATTAAAGCTTCCGCTGCATTATGTTGAATCTAAGCAGGATCATGCGTACTCATATTTGTGTCAAAAATAAAACTGCATATCCGAGGACGTGTGTTGTAAAATATGCTAGAAATCGTGTTGTTATTATCATTTGTAAAGTTTGTAAGTCGAAGATTATCGTTAAACGATAATCATCTTTTTATTGTCTAAAGCTTGTAACAAAAATAATGGTTTGGTTTGTAATGTATAATATATGCAGTTTTCCTTTTTAAAAATGTCGCATATAGAGGTCAATACCTCGCAATGAAATCATACGTTATCTAACACGTTCTTATGGTTAAGGACGGGTTATGACATGTGGTATCAGAGCGTTGGTCTTAGCGAACCAGGTCTGCATTAGTGTGTCTAACCGAGAAGCCGTTAGGATACATTAGTAAGTCTGGACTTTGACCGGGACTGATTTAAAAAAAAAAAAAACCATTGCTTATCACTGTTGGTTAAAATTTATATGTAAATATTATATAAGTACTAATGGGTTAGTTGTTGTGTGATAGATGTCGAGCTCAAAAATTGTTATCACAATCAACGACTCCGAATCAGAATCTTCAGATGGCGTTCCAGTCATTAACCTGTCCGATGACGAAAATGATATCCTTGGGGAAGACTCACAAATTCCGGATGAACCAACTATAAAGAACCCGGAAAGTGAACCCGAGGAGGAAAGTGAACCCGAGGAGGAAAGTGAACCCGAGGAGGAAAGTGAACCCGAGGAAGAAATACAGGAAATTACAAAAGACGAGTTCGAACTAGGAAAGAAACGAAAGGCTAATGAATTAGAAAATCCAAATCCCGAGTTTAATGAGAATGATGTGGCACCAATTCCACTCAACACTACCACCCCTATCCCCGCTATTCCTATTCGTTCTGTCCCGGCATCCAGTTCTTCAGTCCCACAGCCAAAATATAGGCAGACAGTTAGGATAAGCGTTAAGCAAATCTTTGTGTCTAAACGTCCTAGAAAATAGATCAAACGATGCGCTGCTGTGTCAAACCATGGAACCGAATAATGTTTTGTATAATATTAATAGTGTGGTTTGCTTAATGTTCGATGTAAGATAAGCATATGTAAAATATTGAAGTATGAAATGCAATAATTTTCCATGGTTAAGTATTATTTAGATTGTAGTAATTGATTCTGTACTAAGCTATTAAGTATGAACATTAACGGGTAGGTACTACCCTAGATATAATTATAAAACGCTAATAAGAAGAAAAGGCTTTTATAATAATACCTAGTTCATATTATTAATAAGCTATAATGTACTATAAATACACACTACATCTATAATAATCCATGTGAATAATTATTTTCTTTCATTAGGAAATGGCGCGATTGAATCGAATGACGGAACAAGAACTCGAGGAACTCATCAACCAGCGAGTGAACGACAGAATGTTATGGGTTGAGGCTGCAAGAGCTGCTGCAGTTAATCCAAATCCTCGTGTAGGATGCTCCTACAAGACGTTCCAAGCTTGCAAGCCATCATCATTCAGTGGAACGGAAGGACCTATCGGTTTAACCCGATGGATAGAAAAGATGGAGACGGTGTTCAAAATCAGCGGTTGTGATGAAAAAGACATGACCAAGTTTGCATCATGCACTTTACAAGATAGTGCACTCACATGGTGGAAGAATTATGTGAAGGCGGTAGGAGGAGATGTAGCTTATGATACTCCATGGGAAGAATTCAAAGCAATGATAATCACCGAGTATTGTCCAAGGAATGAGGTTATTAAGTTAGAAGATGAGTTACGAAGTTTGAAGGTGGTTGGTACTGAAATCACCAACTACAACCAGCGATTCATGGAATTAGTTTTGCTATGTCCTGAATTGGTTCCAACCGAAGAACGGAAGATTGAAATGTACAAAGCTGGTTTGCCCAAAAAGGTCAAGGCAAATGTTACAGCATCGAAACCTAAGACAATTCATGAAGCTATAACCATGGCAAACGAGCTAATGGATCAGGTCATCATGGATAAGAAAGTATCCAATACTGATGTGAAGGTATCAGGTAACAAAAGAAAGTGGAATGGAAATTATGATCGAGGTAACCAACAACAATCTTTTAAGAAACAAGAAAACACGCAAGGTGCGGGTAGTGGTTTAAGCTTTGGTTATAAAGGACAAAATCCTTTATGCAACCGTTGCCACAAACATCACTTTGGTTACTGTAGTGTGTTATGCACCAAGTGTAATCGACAAGGTCATCTTGCGGAAGATTGTAAGGCTCTCGTTACAAATGGCAACAAGACTCCTGCCACCAACGCAAATAGAACTGCTTTGGCTAACATTACTTGTTTTGGGTGTGGAAAACAAGGTCATTATAAGAGCCAGTGCCCGAATCAGAATGGCGGACCTGCACGTGGAAGAGCGTTTGTTATTAATGCTAGAGAGGCACGAGAAGACCCGGAACTTGTTACGGGTACGTTTACCATTAATAACTTATCCGCATCTATTATATTTGATACTGGTGCCGATAGAAGTTACGTGAGTAGAGGCTTTTACGCTAAATTGAATTGTTCATCATTACCTCTAGATGCTAAGTACATGATTGAGTTAGCTAATGGTAAACTAATTAAAGCCGATAAAATTTGTCGTGATTGTGAAATAAATTTAGCCGGAGAAACGTTTAAAATCGACTTAATACCCGTAGAATTGGGAGGTTTTGATGTAATAGTCGGCATGGACTGGATGTCCAAAATAGGAGCGGAAGTTGTTTGTGCTAAGAAGGCAATTCGTATTCCTGGTAAGGATAAAATGCCAGTGATGATTTATGGAGAGAAGGGTAATTCAAAGCTAAAACTCATTAGCTGTTTGAAAGCCAAGAAGTGTTTAGAAAAGGGATGTTACGCTATTTTAGCACATGTTAATAAAGTCGAAAAGAAAGAAAAGTGCATCAACGACGTGCCTGTGGCAAGAGATTTTCCTGAAGTTTTTCCGGAAGAATTGCCGGGATTACCTCCATTTAGATCGGTAGAATTTCAAATAGATTTAGTACCAGGAGCTGCACCAGTGGCTCGTGCTCCATATAGACTTGCACCGTCCGAGTTAAAAGAACTTCAAAGTCAGTTAAAAGAATTACTGGACCGTGGATTCATACGACCGAGTACTTCACCGTGGGGAGCTCCAATTTTGTTTGTTAAGAAGAAAGATGGATCTTTTAGGATGTGTATAGACTATCGTGAATTAAATAAGTTAACTATCAAGAATCGGTATCCACTACCGAGAATTGATGACTTATTTGATCAATTGCAAGGATCATGTGTTTATTCAAAAATCGACTTAAGATCGGGCTATCATCAACTACGCGTCAAAGAAGAGGACATTCCGAAAACTGCTTTTCGGACACGTTATGGTCATTACGAATTTTTGGTTATGCCGTTTGGATTGACGAATGCGCCAGCTGTATTCATGGACCTCATGAATCGAGTTTGTAGTCCGTATTTAGATAAGTTTGTTATCGTTTTCATTGATGATATTCTTATCTATTCCAAGAGTGAGCAAGAGCATGAAGAGCATTTAAGGTTGATACTGGAGTTGTTGAGAAAAGAACAACTTTATGCTAAATTTTCTAAGTGTGCTTTCTGGTTGAAAGAAGTACAATTTCTTGGCCACGTTGTTAGTAGCAAAGGAATTCAGGTTGATCCAGCAAAAATTGAAGCCATTGAAAAATGGGAGACTCCTAAGACACCAATGCAGATATGCCAATTTTTGGGTTTAGCCGGTTATTATAGAAGGTTTATTCAAGATTTTTCTCGAATAGCTAAGCCGTTGACAGCATTAACGCAAAAAGGGAAGAAATACGAATGGACCTCGGAGCAGGAGAACGCATTTCAATTATTGAAGAAGAAGTTAACTACGGCGCCTATTTTATCGTTACCTGAAGGGAACGATGATTTTGAAATATATTGTGACGCTTCGCGACAAGGTTTTGGTTGTGTTCTTATGCAACGAAAGAAAGTAATTGCATTTGCATCCCGACAATTGAAGATTCACGAGCGGAATTATACGACGCATGATCTAGAATTGGGAGCAGTCGTGTTTGCATTGAAGATGTGGAGACACTACTTGTATGGGGTTAAATTCACTGTGTTTACTGATCATAAAAGCCTTCAACATATTTTTGATCAGAAACAATTGAACATGAGGCAACGTAGGTGGGTCGAGTTAATAAACTGCTATGATTGTGAAATTCGTTATCATCCCGGGAAGGCGAATGTGGTGGCTGATGCTTTAAGCAGAAAAGAACGAGAACCAATTCGAGTACGAGCGATGAACATAAAAATTCGCATGAATCTCAACTCACAAATCAAAGAAGTTCAACGAGAAGCACTTACTAAAGAAAATATAGGAAATGAAATAATGAAGAAGTATGCGAAGCAACTCGTTATGCGGGAAGATGGAATTCGATATTTTGCAAATCGTATTTGGGTACCGAAGTTGGGTGGATTAAGGAAGTTGATATTGAACGAGGCACATAAGACAAGATATTCGATACATCCTGGAGTTGGAAAGATGTACCAAGATCTTAAGACGCATTATTGGTGGCCTAATTTAAAAACAGACGTTGCAACATATGTTGGGGAGTGTTTAACTTGTTCCAAGGTTAAAGCAGAACACCAGAAGCCGTCAGGGTTACTTCAACAACCAGAAATTCCAGAATGGAAATGGGACGGTATTACCATGGATTTCATCACGAAGTTACCAAAGACTGCCTGGGGATACGACACCATTTGGGTGATTGTTGATCGTCTCACCAAGTCTGCACATTTCTTGCCTATAAAGGAAACGGATAGAATGGAGAAACTATTACGATTGTATATAAAGGAAGTTGTTTCAAGGCATGGAATACCTATTTCCATTATATCCGATCGTGATAGTAGATTTACCTCAAAATTCTGGCAATCACTACAGGAGGCACTAGGAACTCGGTTGGATAAGAGTACCGCATATCATCCACAAACCGATGGACAGAGTGAGAGAACGATTCAGACTCTCGAAGACATGCTCAGGGCATGTGTGATCGATTTTGGAAACGGATGGGATAAATATCTACCGTTAGCAGAATTCTCGTATAATAATAGTTATCATGCGAGCATTGGAGCTGCGCCATTCGAAGCATTGTACGGAAGGAAGTGTAGATCTCCTATCTGTTGGAATGAAGTAGGAGATCGACATTTAACTGGTCCCGAGATCATACACGAAACGACCGAGAAGATAGTACAAATCAAGGAGAGATTGAAAACATCCCGTAGTCGCCAAAAGAGCTACGCCGATGTTCGAAGGAAACCATTAGAGTTTCAGGTTGGGGACATGGTTATGCTAAAGGTGTCACCTTGGAAAGGTGTAATACGTTTCGGCAAAAGGGGTAAACTGAACCCAAGGTATGTAGGCCCGTTCAAGATCATCGAACGCATTGGACCGGTAGCTTATCGACTCGAGTTACCGCAACAACTCGCTGGAGTACATAATACCTTTCACGTCTCAAACCTGAAGAAGTGTCTTGCAAAGGAAGACCTCACCATTCCTCTTGAAGAAATTCATGTCGACGAGAAACTACAATTCGTCGAAGAACCAATCGAAATCATGGACCGTGAAGTTAAACAGCTCAAACAGAGTAATATACCGATTATTAAGGTTCGTTGGAATGCTAGAAGAGGTCCCGAGTTTACTTGGGAACGAGAGGATCAGATGAAACGAAAGTATCCGCATTTGTTTCTCGATTACGCAAAATAGGTACAATTTTAAAATTTCGGGACGAAATTTATTTAACGGGGAGGTAATGTAACGACCCGCACTTTTTCGATCATTCTATACTTAAAAGATTAATATTTACATAAATTAAACCTTGCCAACATGATAAGCAATCCAAATTGTCGAGACTTATATTTCCGAAAAGAGTTTTACACAACGTTTGACCGTCTAGTTTGACCGATGATATCACGAACTATACAATATATGATAATTATACGTTTGTGTATATATATGTATATATACATATTTAACATGATTAATGAATGTTTTAATATCTCATTTTATATTAATAACAACAAGTTATATGTGTATTTTGAAACTACTAACTTAAGTTTTCAAAACGATAACTATACGTAACGTTATTTGACATAAATACTTAAGACATATAATGTTTATACATATATTGTATAAGTAATGTATTTAATCACTTTTAAGAACTTAAATACATAAAATCATATAAGTGTATTCACAAAAGATAGCTATATTTGAATCCTCATTCCATTTTTCACAAAATTTCTATACGTATACCTAGAGTATTTGTACTCGTATCATACCTAGCTCCTATACGTATTTACTAATAGTAAATACACATCAAAATCACCACCTAACCAGCCATTATTCATGCCCTTAGAGCTAGGTAATTACTTTTGAATCATTGCAAGACTAATTACAAAAATACAAACTAGAATTTTGTCATGTTATCCTTAAAGATCACATTTTTAGGAGTATATATGTATCATCATTTTTGATTCATTTTTACTTCAATCTCTTAACTAAAAACACACACTCTTTCTTACTCTCTAAACTCCATAACAATCCAGCAAAGTTCCATAAAGATCTAGCTTCAAAAACCATACTAAAACACCATAAGAAAACCATACAAAAACACTTCAAGAAAACCTTCCAAGAACACCAACTTACTTCCAATCTTTCATCCACTTCTATCACCCTTTTGATTCTAGCTTCTTACTTCTCTTTTACAGCAACTTCATCCAAGGAACTTGAGGTAGAATCTATGTTCATAACCTTATTCGATTCATATATATATAGCTATCATATTTTGTGGTATACAAGTTTAACAACAAGAACATAGTTTGAATGTTTTCAAACTTGTTTGCAAACTAAATAGATCCTTCTAACTTAACTTTTAAAATACTTCAAGACATGTAACATAACTTATTTATATGTTAATTTAACAAGGTAAAACTTGGTTTTTCAAAGTACAAGTATTTTTGGAAAAATGGTCATTAAATGATTTTGTTGTAACAAAAATGTTTAACTTCATATGTTTCACTAAACTTTCACCTATGCCGTATGATTTTGAATACAAACCAAGGTATTTACAGTTCATAGTCTTAAAGAAGAACTCGATCCAAGAAGATGGCAATTTGAATCAACGAAAACGGACTTGTAACGAAGAAACTATGACCGAAACAAAATTGGCTATCCTAGACATTTTCAACTTCGGGATTCATTGGAAAAATTTACATAAAATCACATACTTCTAAGATAACATGATATTTTATATATATGTACTCATAATTCAATTTCATATGGTTCAGGATCACCCGTAAGCAACACGAGAAGATTAATCATAAGATCCCATGTTTGTACGCAACACGTCATTTGACAACACCGGTACTTTATGTACGCAACACGTCATTTGACAACACCGGTACCATGGGACAAGATTAATCTCGACCAATACATATACGATGGGGTTTTATTTATTTCGTTGGGGGTTTTGTTTATTGCGGGTATATTAAACATCTAAAAATGAACCATTAAAAATTGAATTACTAACATCGGAATGCTAACTACGGACTAAGGAAATATTCAAAATATTAAAAGTATAACAAGTATATATATATATAACGTTTGTTTTAAAATGAAAACATATTGATATATTATATATGGATAGGTTCGTGATATCAACCGGGAGACCAAGTCAATTATCTATATCTTCAAAGACAACCGTGAGTATATAGTCCCACTTTTAAACTCTAAATATTTCGGGATGAGAATACATGTATTTTATGTTTTACATTATGGACACAAGTAACTGAAAAATATATTCTACGTTGAGTTGTACCACTGGCATACTTCCCTGTAGCTTGGTAACTAATATTTACAGCGGTATTGTAAACGCGAATCCTGTTGATAGATCTATCGGGCCTGACAACCCCAACCGGACTGGACGACCAGTATTCAACGGTTGCACAGTACTTCGTTTTGTGACTACACTTGGTACGGTGTAGTAAGATTTCATATTAAAGGGAATATGCGACGTGAAAATGTTAAGTATGGTTACCAAGTGCTCAACCACTTAGAATATTTTTATTGAAATGTTTATATACGAAATCTTGTGGTCTATATATATATATTGCTGCGCACTAAACCTATATCTCACCAACTTTATGTTGACGTTTTTAAACATGTTTATTCTCAGGTGATAATTAAAGCTTCCGCTGCATTATGTTGAATCTAAGCAGGATCATGCGTACTCATATTTGTGTCAAAAATAAAACTGCATATCCGAGGACGTGTGTTGTAAAATATGCTAGAAATCGTGTTGTTATTATCATTTGTAAAGTTTGTAAGTCGAAGATTATCGTTAAACGATAATCATCTTTTTATTGTCTAAAGCTTGTAACAAAAATAATGGTTTGGTTTGTAATGTATAATATATGCAGTTTTCCTTTTTAAAAATGTCGCATATAGAGGTCAATACCTCGCAATGAAATCATACGTTATCTAACACGTTCTTATGGTTAAGGACGGGTTATGACAATTGGGATCATTGGAAAGGAGCAATACGAGCTGAATTTGAATCGCTCAATAAAAGAAAAGTTTTCGGATCTATCATTCTCACACCTAAAGATGTGAAACCTGTGGGATATAGATGGGTTTTTGTGCGGAAAAGAAATAAAAAAAATGAAGTTACAAGGTATAAAGCTAGACTTGTAGCTCAAGGTTTTTCTCAAAGACCAGGAATTGATTATGAGGAAACTTATTCTCCTGTTTTGGATGCAATTACTTTTAGATACTTAATCAGCCTGGCAGTTTCTAAAAATTTAGAAATGCATCTCATGGATATTGTGACTGCTTATCTATATGGATCACTTGATAGTGATATATATATATATATATGAAGATACCTGAAGGATTTAAGGTATCAGAAGAAACTAATGCAAAACCCAAAGAAATGTACTCAATCAAGTTACAAAGGTCTTTATATGGGTTGAAACAATCGGGTCGCATGTAGTATAAACGATTAAGTGATTACTTGATAAGCAAAGGGTATACCAATAATCTTATTTGCCCATGTGTATTCATTAAGAAAACAACATCTGGATATGTGATCATAGCCGTTTATGTCGATGATCTTAACATCATAGGTATAAATAAAGAGATCCATGAAGCCATTCAACTTCCAAAGAAAGAATTTGAAATGAAAGATCTCGGAAAAATCAAGTATTGCCTTGGTTTGCAGATTGAGCATATGCCTAATGGTTTACTTGTACATCAAACAACTTATACGGAAAAGATTTTAAAACGTTTCAATATGGACAAGGCAAAACCGTTAAGTACTCCTATGGTTGTTAGATCACTTAATGTTGACACTGATCCATTTCGTCCATGTGAAGATCATGAAGATATCCTGGGACCAGAAGTACCATATCTTAGTGCAATTGGAGCTCTTATGTATCTTACAAATTGTACAAGACCTGACATTTCTTTTGCAGTTAATTTGTTGGCAAGGTTCAGCTCAGCTCCTACCAAAAGACACTGGAATGGGATCAAACACATATTTCGATACCTTAGAGGAACTACTGATTTAGGATTATTTTATTCTAATGATTCAAAACAAGATTTGGTTGGTTATGCAGATGCAGGTTATTTATCTGATCCACATAAAGCTAAATCTCAAACTGGATATGTATTCCTAAATGGAGGTACCGCAATATCATGGCGTTCTCAAAAATAAACACTTGTTGCAACATCATCAAATCATGCCGAAGTGATTGCATTACATGAAGCTACTCGAGAATGTTTTTGGTTGAGATCCATGACACAACTCATTACTGATTCTTATGGACTAGAACGTAATAAAAGTCCAACAATTATATATGAAGATAATGCATCTTGCATAGCACAGATGAAAGAAGGGTATATCAAAAGCGACCGAACAAAACACATACCTCCTAGATTCTTCTCATATACTCAACATCTCATTAAAGATAACCAGATTGAAATGAGACATGTTCAATCCAGTAACAACTCTGCCGATATTTTCACCAAAGCACTCCCAACTGCTACTTTCAGAAAACATGTTCACGATATTGGTATGCGGCGTGTTCAAAAGATGTAACAACTCAGCAACGTCTACTTGAGGGGGAGTCAACTCTATGCTGCACTCTTTTTCCCTTAGCTAAAGTTTTTTTTCCCACTGAGTTTTCTTTAGCAAGGTTTTTAACGAGGCAGTAACTTGTAGTTGATCTTGATGAAACAAAAATTGTCATCCAAGGTGGAGTGTTATAAAAGTCAATAATGTCTGCCAATTTTGTGGGTACAGCTATTCTACCTAATTGCACAATGATCTATTTTGTACCATAAATATATGAAGTGTAGCTTGCAGAAGATGTACTTAAGAATATAGATATTTTCATATACATATACTCTCTCCCTTTCTTTCTATTATTCTCTAATTGGAGACTACATTATTAAAGGTAGTTATAAACTCCTAAATTATAAAAGGAAACAGCTTTTCAAGTGAAAATGATAAAACTTTCATGTGATCATGAACCTATTTGGTACTAACTATTTGGACCATAGTACTACTTGTTCTTTATATGTCTAAAGTCTTAACTTGCTTGTAATTGTGATGTTTTGTTTAATCAACTTGAGTGTAAAAAATAATTGGCCCTTGAAACATCAATTAAAAACATTTATAATTAACTAAGTAACAAAAAAGAAAATTGTATAGAAACTAGTCCGGATCGACCCGCGCGATGCGGCGGGGGCTTTCGGCCGGCGTATTCATATTTAACGCAGTTTTATTTACAGAAGTAAAAACGGGCCATCTGTTATGCGTCGTCGATGGTGTCGTCGTCTTTAGTGTTTTTAAAATCTGTCCGGTTCGAACGTAGTTAGTTTCGTTTTGTTGATAAAATTATTTCGAGCCTAATGGTGCTGGCGAAAAAATTTAACTCGCGGCGAGCAAGAAGATACGGGCTGTCGTTGTGTTTACCGTTTTTTTTAAAAAGTGTCCGTTTCGAACGTAGTTAGTATCGTTTTGTTCATAAAATTATTTCGAGTCTGACGCTGCCGTCGAAAAAATTTAACTCGTGCCGAGCGGGAAGATACGGGTTGTCGTTGTGTTTAGCGTTTTTTGAGAAGTGTCCGTTTCAAGTACAGTTAGTCCCGTTGGGTTCGTAAGATTTTTCCGAGTTGAACGGTGGTCTCTGAAAAATTTAACGCGCACCCAGCGAGAAGATAGTACCCGTTATAAATTCGGGTGAAATTAGCTTCTTATATTTTAATTAAATTATATATTTGCACTTGTTACCCCTTAAAAAGTGTAAACCCGAGGGACCGTTGTGAAAATATAGGTGAACTTGAGAGACCATTTGTAATGTGAACATAAACTCAAAACTACATTAAGCTATAACTAAAGCTACACAATTTGTCATCACTTTTGTGTAAACCTGAGGGACCGTTGTGAAAATATAAGTAAAGTTGAGGGACCGTTTATAATGTAAACATAAACGCAAAACTACAATAAGCTATAACTAAAACTACACAATTTGTCATAAGTTTGAGTATATAAGGTTAAAATAATAATTAATAATTAATAATTAATAATTAATAATAATAATATAGTCATCAACGTTTGGTTTGACTATATTTGAGTAAAATGGCCTAATTTCCAATTTGAAATTTGGGGAATAAGACGCACCTGCCTAACCCGAAGACCGAAGATAGTTTGATATTATCATATTTAGTGGGGGAAATTTATGTTGTACAGTAATAGTATACGGAACTTTTCTTTCTGCTTGTTCAAAAAAAAAAAAAAAAAAAAAAAAAAACATTTTCTTTTGTAGAATTTAATTATAATTGCATTTTTGTGAATTTTCAATTTTTTTTAATATGAACTGTACTTGAAAATCTCATTAGTATTTCATAAATAATCATATCAATATATCATGCATAAAAAACAATTAGACCACTTGTACTGATGACTCGTGTTGGTTGTTTTTTGCAATTCTTTGCTGATCAGGATGTGTTGGTTTTTTATGTGGAGTACCAGTGGTGTTGATTTTTTTGGTGTGGGTTAGGAGTATTGTGATGAACTGATGATGTGTTAAAATATAATTGAGTAAGTATTAAAAAGATAAAAATAATATTTTTAAATTAATAAAAAAATAATATATTTAAAAGCAACTACATTGCCTTCTCCGTTGCATTCCAACAAACGCCAGCCAAACGCCGCTAAGCACGCCTTGATACGGCGAAGCTTTGCGTTGACGACCAGCCACGTAGGCATCAACGCCGTTGGTTGTCTAGCGATACAAACGGTCTTAGTGGAGTAATAGATAACAAGATACCACATCACTATTTACTTTTGCTATTTTACTAATTTAAAAAGCATAAGATAGGTATGGTTATACTAACAAGATGTGTAATAAGGTGAATCATTTCTATCGAAAATAGTACTCACTTGTTTGGACACACAATACTTTGTTTTATTTTAGCCTTTGTTGTGTTCCTACATGTATAGATGTATGGTGTATACCCATCTCTTTCATCCAACTAACACCACCTATGCCCCCTTCCATTATGAGGGATTAATTTGTTTCAAAAAATATATAAACAGACAACGTTTTTTTAGTTTATTATTCTTTCAGTTAGATGTATGGAGCTTAATTGCGTTAATTGTTGACTATTTTCTAATTTAACCACTCAAAATAAGTAGCTAGTGAGCTTTTAACTTCTTGCCTATTAAGAGGATATCAAATTACCATCCATTAAGCTAAATCATATCATATCATATAACATTATATATGCAAATTTTCACATCGTATACTTTGATCATGTATAGTGATATGTTTATGCTAATTGATTATCTGTTAGTAAATGTGAGACTACTAAAATTCTAAATCCATGATGTTTAAATAGTTATTAAAATAAAAAGTGTCAAGTAACCATGCAGACTTGCCTGAGTGGTCACTGAGTTGCCCAATGAAGCATACCACCCGAGTTCAATTCTTGGCTATGTCAAATTGTTCAAAAAGGAAGTGTGACTAGAGGGTGCGCATAATGCGCAATTCACCCGGTATCAGGTCTCACGCTCGGAAGACTTGATTACCCGAAGTTTTACCTTCTATGGAGAGTCAATGTGCTCGTTTATAGAAGAATTCTCCGTTTATCCCCAAAAAAAGTGTCAAGTATGTATTTAATATTTAATAATAAATTAACTGTAATAAAAAATAATAGAGAGTTAACCACTAATAAGAAACCATGAACCTATTAACTTAGTTAAAAAAAAAAAAAAAGTTTACAAACAATATTCAATGACTATATATATATTTATATATTTATATGAAATAGTGGTATTTGCTTCTTTGTAAAGGCTTCCATACTTTTGTATGATCGTGCATGTAATCGGATTCTTTAATTAATGGAAAAGGCCAAAACAAAATCAACAATTCATTATTACTTTGTATAGAATCGTAACAAACATGAAAACAATATTTGTTTGAGTTTGGAATGTGATAATGATACATCATGCCTATGATATAATTTGTCAAATAACACTTATATTTATATTTATTTACATTTATTTATGCTTTTTATATGTATTTGGTAAATGCATAAAATAAAATAATGAGGACTAGTTGACAAACAAATTTAAATTGAGTGTGTCTTGATAGAGAAACATTATTTTTTTTTATTTCTTAGTGATATTAAATAGTTTAATAAGTTACTGCATGTACTTTAGGTTATTCATAGTAAAAAATAAATAAATAAATAAAGTTTTCGATTCAACGTAGATTGCGGAAAAATGATCCTATGAGTTCATTCCTATTTTTCATTGTAACGAAAGGTCTTCACTCTTTAATTCGTGAGAAAGTAGATCAAGGTAGTATTAGAGGTACTTCGGTTGGTACTTCTACGATTAAGGTTTCACATTTATTTTACACGAATGATGCGATTTTCGTTTCGAAAGGGATAGATCGAATCCAGATGGTATAATCCAGGTTTTGGATTCTTTCAATGAATTATCGAAAACATTTCCAAATTGTATCTATATGGCGTTGGAGTTTTGGGGGTCAAAGTAGACATACTCTCGGCCCATTCGGGTTGGGCAAAAGGAGCTCTCCCTTTTTCATATTTGGGCATTCCGATGGGTTGTAACATGAACCGAATTAAACTTGGGATTGTACTGTTGATCGTTTTAAAACATAGTTATCGGCATAGAAGTCTAACCTACTCTAAAGGTGAACGTCTCACACTCTTTAAGTCTGTTTTAGAGAGCCTGGGTATATATTATTTATCATTATATAAATGCACGGAAAACGTCATAAAGAATCTTCCGTTCTTGTTTCTTTTGGAGTCTTTGCGCATTTAATCTAGCTTTGCTCCTAAAATGGATATGGCGAGTTAAGGTCTCTCGAAACTCTTATTGGGCCTCTATTGATTGTTTGATTTGTTGGCCGAATGGTGGTATCGCTGATGGTGGCAAATACATCCGTTCTTCTATTTGGTCCAATTTTTTTGGTGATGCTAAGGCAAAAGGTAGCAACACCAACCTTGCTAATTCGTTATGGGTTAAAGTGGGGAACGGATCGTCGAGTCAGTTTTGGCTCGATAATTGGAGGGGTGGTGGCTCGTTGAAACAAGGGTTCCCTCAGCTATATCATATAGCCGTAAATAAGGTGGCTCATTTACAACGAGTGGAATTGGGAGTGGTCTTGGACAAAAATTGGCCCAAGGAACTCGACAGTTTTAATTGATGCGCAATTTTATGTAACACCCCGTTTTTCTAAACATGACGCTCGGGGTGTCATTTGAAGTCCAAGAATGATTATTTAATAGTTTGGATGTAATGCATTGACCACGGTTGACTTTGGGATGTTTTAAAAGTGAAATTGGAGTACATCAGGTAAACTGTCGAGTTTGAGTGCAGTTTGTAGCGTTCTGGTGCGTCGCGTTCCGTGACAAACATGCTTGAAACGAGACAACTTCTGATGGTGATTTCTGTCCACTTTGTCGCGTTTGAGTGTTGTGTGTCGCGTATTGGTGTCGCGAAACGCGACAAGGTGTCGCGAAACGCGACAAATGTCGCTGTAATGACATTATTAACCCATTTTAATGGAATCTTTTGAGGTTGTTTTGGTAAATTCACTTATGGCCGGTTCTAGAGCCATAAGACTGATTCAAGGCTCATATTATCCTCATTTTCACTCAAAAACACTTTCACCTTCAAACCCTAGAGAGAGAGGAGAGTTTTAGAGAGAGAGAACTCCATTTGGAGAAGAATGAGGTTGTTTCGGGTTAAACCTCAAGTGTTAAAGTTGTTCCACTCGTCAACGGCATCATTTTGGCGGTATTGGTAAGTTCAAACTCCGAATTTCATTTCTTAGATTTGATATTCAAGTTAGGGTTTGAGTTTGATTTGTTGTAAAACCCATTTAGTTGATGAAGAGGGTTTATGGTAACTTGCTATTTTGATATTTGGCGGGTTTTAGGTTGGTTAATGATTTAACCATGTTTAAGACTTGTAAATGGTGTATAATCACTAGTATTAGTGATTATTGATGTTTTGGAGACCATTAGGGTTCTTGTGGTTGACTAACTTTGACTAGCGTCAAAATTAGGGTTTGTTGATGATTATGACTCAATTGTCGAGGTAATAAGGTTTATAAACTTAAAATGGATTAAGTTGAAGTATAAAACCGAGTTAAATATGTTTTGGTGTCAAAACTTGCTAATGGCGCGATGTTGACTCCTTATGGGTCAAAATTAGGGTTTAAGTGTCATTTTGGGCAAGATAGGTGTTTAACACCTATGATTGGGTCTAATTGGCGTATTAGGACCATTCTCACTTGCGTTAGTGATTATTGGTTAATTTGGGCGCGGTTTGTACTTGGAAGTGCATTTGGGTCAAAATTGCACTAATTGTCAATTTGGGTTGATTTGTAAATCCACCCTAATTGTGTTATTGTATTTGTGATAAATGGAATAGGTACATTCCATCGGAGATTGCGAATTTTGGTTTGGCATCCATCAAGACTTCAAGGTGAGTGTTAATATCCTATATGCATATGTATGTGTAGGATGGGTGCGGGTCGGGTGAAGTGGTTCTCGGTGAAATGTCCCGTTCTTATTGATTAAAAACGTTCCATATTAATTGATTTCGTTGCGAGGTTTTGACCTCTATATGAGACGTTTTTCAAAGACTGCATTCATTTTAAAACAAACCATAACCTTTATTTCATCAATAAAGGTTTAAAAAGCTTTACGTAGATTATCAAATAATGATAATCTAAAATATCCTGTTTACACACGACCATTACATAATGGTTTACAATACAAATATGTTACAACAAAATAAGTTTCTTGAATGCAGTTTTTACATAATATTATACAAGCATGGACTCCAAATCTCGTCCTTATTTAAGTATGCGACAGCGGAAGCTCTTAATAATCACCTGAGAATAAACATGCTTAAAACGTCAACAAAAATGTTGGTGAGTTATAGGTTTAACCTATATATATCAAATCGTAACAATAGACCACAAGATTTCATATTTCAATACACATCCCATACATAGAGATAAAAATCATTCATATGGTGAACACCTGGTAACCGACATTAACAAGATGCATATATAAGAATATCCCCATCATTCCGGGACACCCTTCGGATATGATATAAATTTCGAAGTACTAAAGCATCCGGTACTTTGGATGGGGTTTGTTAAGCCCAATAGATCTATCTTTAGGATTCGCGTCAATTAGGGTGTCTGTTCCCTAATTCTTAGATTACCAGACTTAATAAAAAGGGGCATATTCGATTTTGATAATTCAACCATAGAATGTAGTTTCACGTACTTGTGTCTATTTTGTAAATCATTTATAAAACCTGCATGTATTCTCATCCCAAAAATATTAGATTTTAAAAGTGGGACTATAACTCACTTTCACAGATTTTTACTTCGTCGGGAAGTAAGACTTGGCCACTGGTTGATTCACGAACCTATAACAATATATACATATATATATCAAAGTATGTTCAAAATATATTTACAACACTTTTAATATATTTTGATGTTTTAAGTTTATTAAGTCAGCTGTCCTCGTTAGTAACCTACAACTAGTTGTCCACAGTTAGATGTACAGAAATAAATCGATAAATATTATCTTGAATCAATCCACGACCCAGTGTATACGTATCTCAGTATTGATCACAACTCAAACTATATATATTTTGGAATCAACCTCAACCCTGTATAGCTAACTCCAACATTCACATATAGAGTGTCTATGGTTGTTCCGAAATATATATAGATGTGTCGACATGATAGGTCGAAACATTGTATACGTGTCTATGTTATCTCAAGATTACATAATATACAATACAAGTTGATTAAGTTATGGTTGGAATAGATTTGTTACCAATTTTCACGTAGCTAAAATGAGAAAAATTATCCAATCTTGTTTTACCCATAACTTCTTCATTTTAAATCCGTTTTGAGTGAATCAAATTGCTATGGTTTCATATTGAACTATATTTTATGAATCTAAACAGAAAAAGTATAGGTTTATAGTCGGAAAAATAAGTTACAAGTCGTTTGTAAAGGTAGTCATTTCAGTCGAAAGAACGACGTCTAGATGACCATTTTAGAAAACATACTTCCACTTTGAGTTTAACCATAATTTTTGGATATAGTTTCATGTTCATAATAAAAATCATTTTCTCAGAATAACAACTTTTAAATCAAAGTTTATCATAGTTTTTAATTAACTAACCCAAAACAGCCCGCGGTGTTACTACGACGGCGTAAATCCGGTTTTACGGTGTTTTTCGTGTTTTCAGGTTTTAAATCATTAAGTTAGCATATCATATAGATATAGAACATGTGTTTAGTTGATTTTAAAAGTCAAGTTAGAAGGATTAACTTTTGTTTGCGAACAAGTTTAGAATTAACTAAACTATGTTCTAGTGATTACAAGTTTAAACCTTCGAATAAGATAGCTTTATATGTATGAATCGAATGATGTTATGAACATCATTACTACCTTAATTTCCTTGGATAAACCTACTGGAAAAGAGAAAAATGGATCTAGCTTCAATGGATCCTTGGATGGCTCGAAGTTCTTGAAGCAGAATCATGACACGAAAACAAGTTCAAGTAAGATCATCACTTGAAATAAGATTGTTATAGTTATAGAAATTTAACCAAAGTTTGAATATGATTATTACCTTGTATTAGAATGATAACCTACTGTAAGAAACAAAGATTTCTTGAGGTTGGATGACCACCTTACAAGATTGGAAGTGAGCTAGCAAACTTGAAAGTATTCTTGATTTTATGAAACTAGAACTTTTGGAATTTATGAAGAACACTTAGAACTTGAAGATAGAACTTGAGAGAGATCAATTAGATGAAGAAAATTGAAGAATGAAAGTGTTTGTAGGTGTTTTTGGTCATTGGTGTATGGATTAGATATAAAGGATATGTAATTTTGTTTTCATGTAAATAAGTCATGAATGATTACTCATATTTTTGTAATTTTATGAGATATTTCATGCTAGTTGCCAAATGATGGTTCCCACATGTGTTAGGTGACTCACATGGGCTGCTAAGAGGTGATCATTGGAGTGTATATACCAATAGTACATACATCTAAAAGCTGTGTATTGTACGAGTCCGAATACGGGTGCATACGAGTAGAATTGTTGATGAAACTGAACGAGGATGTAATTGTAAGCATTTTTGTTAAGTAGAAGTATTTTGATAAGTGTCTTGAATTCTTTCAAAAGTGTATGAATACATATTAAAACACTACATGTATATACATTTTAACTGAGTCGTTAAGTCATCGTTAGTCGTTACATGTAAGTGTTGTTTTGAAACCTTTAGGTTAACGATCTTGTTAAATGTTGTTAACCCAATGTTTATAATATCAAATGAGATTTTAAATTATTATATTATCATGATATTATCATGTATGAATATCTCTTAATATGATATATATACATTAAATGTCTTTACAACGATAATCGTTACATATATGTCTCGTTTAAAAATCATTAAGTTAGTAGTCTTGTTTTTACATATGTAGTTCATTGTTAATATACTTAATGATATGTTTACTTATCATAGTATCATGTTAACTATATATATATCCACATATATGTCATCATATAGTTTTTTTTTTACAAGTTTTAACGTTCGTGAATCACCGGTCAACTTGGGTGGTCAATTGTCTATATGAAACATATTTCAATTAATCAAGTCTTAACAAGTTTGATTGCTTAACATGTTGGAAACATTTAATCATGTAAATATCAATCTCAATTAATATATATAAATATGGAAAAGTTCGGGTCACTACAGTACCTACCCGTTAAATAAATTTCGTCCCGAAATTTTAAGCTGTTGAAGGTGTTGACGAATCTTCTGGAAATAGATGCGGGTATTTCTTCTTCATCTGATCTTCACGCTCCCAGGTGAACTCGGGTCCTCTACGAGCATTCCATCGAACCTTAACAATTGGTATCTTGTTTTGCTTAAGTCTTTTAACCTCACGATCCATTATTTCGACGGGTTCTTCGATGAATTGAAGTTTTTCGTTGATTTGGATTTCATCTAACGGAATAGTGAGATCTTCTTTAGCAAAACATTTCTTCAAATTCGAGACGTGGAAAGTGTTATGTTGAGTTAACTCAAGTCGGTAAGCTACTGGTCCGACACGATCAATAATCTTGAATGGTCCAATATACCTTGGATTTAATTTCCCTCGTTTACCAAATCGAACAACGCCTTTCCAAGGTGAAACTTTAAGCATGACCATCTCTCCAATTTCAAATTCTATATCTTTTCTTTTAATGTCAGCGTAGCTCTTTTGTCGACTTTGGGCGGTTTTCAATCGTTGTTGAATTTGGATGATCTTCTCGGTAGTTTCTTGTATAATCTCCGGACCCGTAATCTGTCTATCCCCCACTTCACTCCAACAAATCGGAGACCTGCACTTTCTACCATAAAGTGCTTCAAACGGCGCCATCTCAATGCTTGAATGGTAGCTGTTGTTGTAGGAAAATTCTGCTAACGGTAGATGTCGATCCCAACTGTTTCCGAAATCAATAACACATGCTCGTAGCATGTCTTCAAGCATTTGTATTGTCCTTTCGCTCTGCCCATCAGTTTGTGGATGATAGGCAGTACTCATGTCTAGACGAGTTCCTAATGCTTGCTGTAATGTCTGCCAGAATCTTGAAATAAATCTGCCATCCCTATCAGAGATAATAGAGATTGGTATTCCATGTCTGGAGACGACTTCCTTCAAATACAGTCGTGCTAACTTCTCCATCTTATCATCTTCTCTTATTGGCAGGAAGTGTGCTGATTTAGTGAGACGATCAACTATTACCCAAATAGTATCAAAACCACTTGCAGTCCTTGGCAATTTAGTGATGAAATCCATGGTAATGTTTTCCCATTTCCATTCCGGGATTTCGGGTTGTTGAAGTAGACCTGATGGTTTCTGATGCTCAGCTTTGACCTTAGAACACGTCAAACATTCTCCTACATATTTAGCAACATCAGCTTTCATACCCGGCCACCAAAAATGTTTCTTGAGATCCTTGTACATCTTCCCCGTTCCAGGATGTATTGAGTATCTGGTTTTATGAGCTTCTCTAAGTACCATTTCTCTCATATCTCCAAATTTTGGTACCCAAATCCTTTCAGCCCTATACCGGGTTCCGTCTTCCCGAATATTAAGATGCTTCTCCGATCCCTTGGGTATTTCATCCTTTAAATTTTCCTCTTTTAAAACTCCTTGTTGCGCCTCCTTTATTTGAGTAGTAAGGTTATTATGAATCATTATATTCATAGATTTTACTCGAATGGGTTCTCTGTCCTTCCTGCTCAAGGCATCGGCTACCACATTTGCCTTCCCCGGGTGATAACGAATCTCAAAGTCGTAATCATTCAATAATTCAATCCACCTACGCTGCCTCATATTCAGTTGTTTCTGATTAAATATGTGTTGAAGACTTTTGTGGTCGGTATATATAATACTTTTGACCCCATATAAGTAGTGCCTCCAAGTCTTTAATGCAAAAACAACCGCGCCTAATTCCAAATCATGCGTCGTATAATTTTGTTCGTGAATCTTCAATTGTCTAGACGCATAAGCAATCACCTTCGTTCGTTGCATTAATACACAACCGAGACCTTGCTTTGATGCGTCACAATAAATCACAAAATCATCATTCCCTTCAGGCAATGACAATATAGGTGCCGTAGTTAGCTTTTTCTTCAATAATTGAAACGCTTTCTCTTGTTCATCATTCCATTCAAATTTCTTCCCTTTATGCGTTAATGCAGTCAAGGGTTTTGCTATTTTGGAAAAGTCTTGGATGAACCTTCTGTAATAACCAGCTAGTCCTAAAAACTGGCGTATGTGTTTCGGAGTTTTCGGGGTTTCCCACTTTTCAACAGTTTCTATCTTTGCCGGATCCACCTTAATACCTTCTTTGTTCACTATGTGACCGAGGAATTGAACTTCTTCCAACCAAAATGCACACTTTGAAAACTTAGCGTACAATTCTTCCTTCCTCAATACTTCTAACACCTTTCTCAAATGTTCACCGTGTTCTTGGTCATTCTTTGAGTAAATAAGTATGTCATCAATGAAAACAATGACAAACTTGTCAAGGTATGGTCCACACACTCGGTTCATAAGGTCCATGAACACAGCTGGTGCATTAGTTAAACCAAACGGCATGACCATAAACTCGTAATGACCGTAACGTGTTCTGAAAGCAGTCTTTGGAATATCATCTTCTTTCACCCGCATTTGATGATACCCGGAACGTAAGTCAATCTTTGAATAAACAGACGAGCCTTGTAGTTGATCAAATAAGTCGTCGATTCTCGGTAGTGGGTAGCGGTTCTTGATGGTAAGTTTGTTCAACTCTCGGTAGTCGATACACAACCTGAAAGTACCATCTTTCTTCTTGACAAACAAAACAGGAGCTCCCCACGGTGATGTGCTTGGTCGAATGAAACCACGCTCTAAAAGTTCTTGTAATTGGCTTTGGAGTTCTTTCATCTCGCTGGGTGCGAGTCTGTAAGGAGCACGAGCTATTGGTGCAGCTCCTGGTACAAGATCTATTTGAAATTCAACGGATCGATGTGGGGGTAATCCCGGTAATTCTTTCGGAAATACATCGGGAAATTCTTTTGCAATGGGAACATCATTGATGCTCTTTTCTTCAGTTTGTACTTTCTCGACGTGTGCTAGAACAGCATAGCAACCTTTTCTTATTAGTTTTTGTGCCTTTAAATTACTAATAAGATGTAGCTTCGTGTTGCCCTTTTCTCCGTACACCATTAAGGGTTTTCCTTTTTCTCGTATAATGCGAATTGCATTTTTGTAACAAACGATCTCTGCTTTCACTTCTTTCAACCAGTCCATACCGATTATCACATCAAAACTCCCTAACTCTACTGGTATCAAATCAATCTTAAATGTTTCGCTAACCAGTTTAATTTCTCGATTCCGACATATATTATCTGCTGAAATTAATTTACCATTTGCTAATTCGAGTAAAAATTTACTATCCAAAGGCATCAATGGACAACTTAATTTAGCACAAAAATCTCTACTCATATAGCTTCTATCCGCACCCGAATCAAATAAAACGTAAGCAGATTTATTGTCAATAAGAAACGTACCCGTAACAAGCTCCGGGTCTTCTTGTGCCTCTGCCGCATTAATATTGAAAACTCTTCTGCGGCCTTGTCCATTCGTGTTCTCCTGGTTCGGGCAATTTCTAATAATGTGGCCCGGTTTTCCATATTTATAACAAACTACATTGGCATAACTTGCTCCGACACTACTTGCTCCGCCATTACTCGTTCCGACACCATTTGTTCCTTTCATTCTATTAACCCCTGGTCCGTAGACCTCACACTTCGCCGCGCTATGACCATTTCTTTTACACTTGTTGCAAAATTTGGTGCAGAACCCCGAGTGATACTTTTCACACCTTTGGCATAGCTGCTTCTGATTGTTGTTGTTGTTGCGGTTATTATTGTTGTTGGGATGATTGTTGTAGTTGTTATTGTTGTTGTTGTTGTTGTTGTTGTTGTTGTTGTTGGGCCTTTTGTTGTAGTTGCGATTGATGTTGCGATTGTTGGGATAATTGTTGCGATTATTGTTGTAATTGCTGTTGTTGTTGTATTGGTGATTCTTATCACCGTTTTCCTCCCACTTTCTTTTGACTTGCTTCACATTGGCCTCTTCAGCAGTCTGTTCTTTAATTCTTTCTTCAATCTGGTTCACTAGTTTGTGAGCCATTCTACATGCCTGTTGTATGGAGGCGGGCTCGTGTGAACTTATATCTTCTTGGATTCTTTCCGGTAATCCTTTCACAAACGCGTCGATCTTCTCTTCCTCATCTTCGAATGCTCCCGGACACAATAGGCACAATTCTGTGAATTGTCTTTCGTACGTGGTAATATCAAATCCTTGGGTTCGTAACTCTCTAAGTTCTGTCTTGAGCTTATTGACCTCGGTTCTGGGACGGTACTTCTCGTTCATCAAGTGCTTGAATGCTGACCACGGTAGTGCGTACGCATCGTCTTGTCCCACTTGCTCTAGATAGGTATTCCACCATGTTAACGCAGAACCTGTGAAGGTATGCGTAGCGTACTTTACTTTGTCCTCTTCAGTACACTTACTTATGGCAAACACCGATTCGACCTTCTCGGTCCACCGTTTCAATCCGATCGGTCCTTCGGTTCCATCAAATTCCAAAGGTTTGCAGGCAGTGAATTCTTTGTAGGTGCATCCTACACGATTTCCTGTACTGCTAGATCCAAGGTTATTGTTGGTATGTAGCGCAGCCTGTACTGCGGCTATGTTTGAAGCTAGAAAAGTACGGAATTCCTCTTCATTCATATTCACGGTGTGTCTAGTAGTCGGTGCCATTTCCTTCAAAATTGTCAAATGGAACAAGTTAATCATACAGAATATTAAGAGTAGTTAATAGTATTTCGTAGCATAATATGAACTCATTTATAAAAGCTTTTTCTTCATATTAGCGTTTTATAAGTTTAAATTCGGGTAGTACCTACCCGTTAAGTTCATACTTAGTAGCTAATATACAATTCAACTACTACAATTCTATATGAAAAACTGATTATAATAATATTTCGCGTTCAAACTTTTATACAATATTTTACAAACTTACAATACCGCTTATTTTACATAAAGCATGAAATATAGCACACAATAACTTTGATACAAGATAGTTGTGAAGATAATTCTAGCTAGTACACAAGTCGTTCAGCAAAGGCAATAAAGACACGTAATTCATACGTCCAGAAACAAGTCATGCATTCTGGTTTTACTAGGACTACTTTCCATCCTTGGTCTTGTGGAACATAACCGTTATGGCCGTTGATAAGACAGCGTGTTGTAACGTCGTCAAAGGGACGAGGGTTACGTAATGTCCAACAGTCCCGTAACAATCTAAAAACCTCATTTCTTACCCCAATTACCGACTCCGTCACTTGTGGGAACGTTTTGTTTAATAGTTGTAGCCCGATGTTCTTGTTCTCACTTTGGTGAGAAGCGAACATTACTAATCCGTAAGCATAACATGCTTCTTTATGTTGCATGTTAGCCGCGTTTTCTAAATCACGAAGTCCAATATTCGGATATATTGAGTCAAAATAATTTCTTAACCCATTGCGTAAAATAGCATTTGGGTTCCCCGCAATATATGCGTCAAAGTAAACACATCGTAACTTATGGATTTCCCAATGTGATATACCCCATCTTTCGAACGAAAGCCTTTTATAAACCAAGGCATTCTTGGAACGTTCTTCGAATGTCTTACAAACTGATCTCGCCTTAAATAGTTGTGCCGAAGAATTCTGACCGACTCTAGACAAGATTTCATCAATCATGTCTCCGGGTAGGTCTCTTAAAATATTGGGTTGTCTATCCATTTTGTGTTTTTATACTGTAAAATAGACAAGAGTTAGATTCATAAAAAAAAATACTTATTAATACAAGCAATTTTTACATATATCATAAAGCATAAGCACACTATATTACATATATTACACCACACGAATACAGCTATCTTATTCCGACTCGCTTGTTTCTTCTTCTTCGGTTTTGGTTCGTTTTGCCAAGTTTCTAGGGATATATGATGTTCCCCTAATACGAGCCGTCGTTATCCACATTGGTTTAGAAAAACCTGGTGGTTTAGAGGTTCCCGGGTCATTGTTAAAACTTAAGGACTTCGGGGGTTGACGATACATATAAAGTTCATCGGGGTTGAAATTAGATTTCTCTATTTTTATGCCCTTTCCCTTATTATTTTCTTTTGCCTTTTTAAATTCAGTTAGGGTAATTTCTATAACATCATCGGAATTCTCGTCGGAATCCGATTCATCGGAGAATTGGTAATCCTCCCAATATTTTGCTTCCTTGGTGGAAACACCATTGACCATAATTAACCTTGGTCGGTTGGTTGAGGATTTTCTTTTACTTAACCGTTTTATTATTTCCCCCACCGGTTCTATTTCTTCATCCGGTTCCGATTCTTCTTCCGGTTCCGATTCTTCTTCTGGTTCCGACTCTTCTTCCGGTTCCTCTTCGGGAACTTGTGAATCAGTCCACGAATCATTCCAATTTACATTTGACTCTTCATTATTATTAGGTGAGTCAATGGGACTTGTTCTAGAGGTAGACATCTATCACATAATATCAAACGCGTTAAGAGATTAATATATCACATAATATTCACATGTTAAAAATATAGAGTTTCCAACAAAATTTGTTAAGCAATTATTTTTCAAGTAAACACGGTCGAAGTCCAGACTCACTAATGCATCCTAACAAACTCGATAAGACACACTAATGCAAAATTATGGTTCTCTAAGACCAACGCTCGGATACCAACTGAAATGTCCCGTTCTTATTGATTAAAAATGTTCCATATTAATTGATTTCGTTGCGAGGTTTTGACCTCTATATGAGACGTTTTTCAAAGACTGCATTCATTTTAAAACAAACCATAACCTTTATTTCATCAATAAAGGTTTAAAAAGCTTTACGTAGATTATCAAATAATGATAATCTAAAATATCCTGTTTACACACGACCATTACATAATGGTTTACAATACAAATATGTTACAACAAAATAAGTTTCTTGAATGCAGTTTTTACATAATATTATACAAGCATTGACTCCAAATCTCGTCCTTATTTAAGTATGCGACAGCGGAAGCTCTTAATAATCACCTGAGAATAAACATGCTTAAAACGTCAACAAAAATGTTGGTGAGTTATAGGTTTAACCTATATATATCAAATCGTAACAATAGACCACAAGATTTCATATTTCAATACACATCCCATACATAGAGATAAAAATCATTCATATGGTGAACACCTGGTAACCGACATTAACAAGATGCATATATAAGAATATCCCCATCATTCCTGGACACCCTTCGGATATGATATAAATTTCGAAGTACTAAAGCATCCGGTACTTTGGATGGGGTTTGTTAAGCCCAATAGATCTATCTTTAGGATTCGCGTCAATTAGGGTGTCTGTTCCCTAATTCTTAGATTACCAGACTTAATAAAAAGGGGCATATTCGATTTTGATAATTCAACCATAGAATGTAGTTTCACGTACTTGTGTCTATTTTGTAAATCATTTATAAAACCTGCATGTATTCTCATCCCAAAAATATTAGATTTTAAAAGTGGGACTATAACTCACTTTCACAGATTTTTACTTCGTCGGGAAGTAAGACTTGGCCACTGGTTGATTCACGAACCTATAACAATATATACATATATATCAAAGTATGTTCAAAATATATTTACAACACTTTTAATATATTTTGATGTTTTAAGTTTATTAACTCAGCTGTCCTCGTTAGTAACCTACAACTAGTTGTCCACAGTTAGATGTACAGAAATAAATCGATAAATATTATCTTGAATCAATCCACGACCCAGTGTATACGTATCTCAGTATTGATCACAACTCAAACTATATATATTTTGGAATCAACCTCAACCCTGTATAGCTAACTCCAACATTCACATATAGAGTGTCTATGGTTGTTCCGAAATATATATAGATGTGTCGACATGATAGGTCGAAACATTGTATACGTGTATATGGTATCTCAAGATTACATAATATACAATACAAGTTGATTAAGTTATGGTTGGAATAGATTTGTTACCAATTTTCACGTAGCTAAAATGAGAAAAATTATCCAATCTTGTTTTACCCATAACTTTTTCATTTTAAATCCGTTTTGAGTGAATCAAATTGCTATGGTTTCATATTGAACTATATTTTATGAATCTAAACAGAAAAATTATAGGTTTATAGTCGGAAAAATAAGTTACAAGTCGTTTTTGTAAAGGTAGTCATTTCAGTCGAAAGAACGACGTCTAGATGACCATTTTAGAAAACATACTTCCACTTTGAGTTTAACCATAATTTTTGGATATAGTTTCATGTTCATAATAAAAATCATTTTCTCAGAATAACAACTTTTAAATCAAAGTTTATCATAGTTTTTAATTAACTAACCCAAAACAGCCCGCGGTGTTACTACGACGGCGTAAATCCGGTTTTACGGTGTTTTTCGTGTTTTCAGGTTTTAAATCATTAAGTTAGCATATCATATAGATATAGAACATGTGTTTAGTTGATTTTAAAAGTCAAGTTAGAAGGATTAACTTTTGTTTGCGAACAAGTTTAGAATTAACTAAACTATGTTCTAGTGATTACAAGTTTAAACCTTCGAATAAGATAGCTTTATATGTATGAATCGAATGATGTTATGAACATCATTACTACCTTAATTTCCTTGGATAAACCTACTGGAAAAGAGAAAAATGGATCTAGCTTCAATGGATCCTTGGATGGCTCGAAGTTCTTGAAGCAGAATCATGACACGAAAACAAGTTCAAGTAAGATCATCACTTGAAATAAGATTGTTATAGTTATAGAAATTGAACCAAAGTTTGAATATGATTATTACCTTGTATTAGAATGATAACCTACTGTAAGAAACAAAGATTTCTTGAGGTTGGATGATCACCTTACAAGATTGGAAGTGAGCTAGCAAACTTGAAAGTATTCTTGATTTTATGAAACTAGAACTTTTGGAATTTATGAAGAACACTTAGAACTTGAAGATAGAACTTGAGAGAGATCAGTTAGATGAAGAAAATTGAAGAATGAAAGTGTTTGTAGGTGTTTTTGGTCGTTGGTGTATGGATTAGATATAAAGGATATGTAATTTTGTTTTCATGTAAATAAGTCATGAATGATTACTCATATTTTTGTAATTTTATGAGATATTTCATGCTAGTTGCCAAATGATGGTTCCCACATGTGTTAGGTGACTCACATGGGCTGCTAATAGGTGATCATTGGAGTGTATATACCAATAGTACATACATCTAAAAGCTGTGTATTGTACGAGTACGAATACGGGTGCATACGAGTAGAATTGTTGATGAAACTGAACGAGGATGTAATTGTAAGCATTTTTGTTAAGTAGAAGTATTTTGATAAGTGTCTTGAAGTCTTTCAAAAGTGTATGAATACATATTAAAACACTACATGTATATACATTTTAACTGAGTCGTTAAGTCATCGTTAGTCGTTACATGTAAGTGTTGTTTTGAAACCTTTAGGTTAACGATCTTGTTAAATGTTGTTAACCCAATGTTTATAATATCAAATGAGATTTTAAATTATTATATTATCATGATATTATCATGTATGAATATCTCTTAATATGATATATATACATTAAATGTCTTTACAACGATAATCGTTACATATATGTCTCGTTTAAAAATCATTAAGTTAGTAGTCTTGTTTTTACATATGTAGTTCATTGTTAATATACTTAATGATATGTTTACTTATCATAGTATCATGTTAACTATATATATATCCACATATATGTCATCATATAGTTTTTTTTTTACAAGTTTTAACGTTCGTGAATCACCGGTCAACTTGGGTGGTCAATTGTCTATATGAAACATATTTCAATTAATCAAGTCTTAACAAGTTTGATTGCTTTACATGTTGGAAACATTTAATCATGTAAATATCAATCTCAATTAATATATATAAATATGGAAAAGTTCGGGTCACTACACTCGGTCATAGAACTCACTTCACATATAGGTGGATTGATGGACTTGTGCATTGGTCCAATTGGCACGGTTGTGCGTTTTGGTTGACCACCTTTGGCGAGGTGCACACTTTGTGTGTACGTTATCACATGGGCGTGTGATGTGGATTATATAACCCCAATGACGAAGGGTTAATATTGTGAGTAGAGTATTTATACGTATGTGTATATGGCGTATCTATTTGTGGGTGTTATGGCATGAACCATTGAGCCGGTAGTGCCATAACATGTGTGCGATAAGATGTGAACCACGTGCCGGTAGCATCGAGTGTGAACCACGTGCCGGTAGCACTATAAATATAATGATGTGAACCACGTGCCGGTAGCATCGAGTATGAACCACATGCCGGTAGCACTATAAAATGAGCGTGAACCACGTGCCGGTAGCGTCGAAGTGTGAACCACGTGCCGGTAGCACTATAAAAGAGTGAGACTCAAATGCGTATGGTGTGAACCACGTGCCGGTAGCACCATAGCGTTATGGTTAACCATATTATGTTGTTGGATATTGTTTAGCATGTTAAATATTGTATACGTATATTGTTGTATTGTTATGATGTAGCTAACCCTCCGGGTGTAGCTCATTGGCGTTGTTCACCTTGTCGTTGGTGAACTAACTTATACTTTGTTGATATCTTTAGCTTGTGCTTAGATATCGTACGATATGCTTAGTGTAGTTGCCTTATACTTGGATGCTCCGGTATGCGGTATTTGACTTTTGTGTGGCGTGTCCATTTTATACATATATATGTATGTAGTATATTATCACTCACTAAGTGTTAGCTTACCCTCTCGTTGTTGATATTTTTATAGGTTCGCATGCTTGGCGGCTCGGGTAAGCTTGGGGATTAGAGATCTTGGCTAGGTTGCTTTAGAAGATCTTGCTTTTGGACTCGATTAGGATTTGGGTAGCGTAGTCCCAAATCACCATGCTCGGTTTTGTGAAAACGTAAATAGTCGGGTCATAATGATTACAACCGGATTACGATTTAATTAATGAACCATTGTATTAGGGAGTGTAAATTATTGATGTATGTTTTAAGTTCGTTGAACTTACTTTGGTAACAAATATGTTTTGGAATTAGTGTAATGGGACCTAAAGTATTATTTAACGCGTATTAAAAGGAAAAAATTTTTGTGGGCCGGTTTTAATACGGGTTGGGTTGTTACAAGTGGTATCAGAGCATGGTTTAAGGGATTTAGGTGACTTGAGATAGGTGCCTAGACTTAGACTTTTGTGTGTGCTTAATTGTTGCGGGACTTGTAGGATTACGGGTCGGAATGGGGTATAGTTAGTGCCTTTGTTTATAGGTTGACTAACGTTTATATTAGTAATGCGGATATTATTAATATATTATTGTGCTGTGTTAATAATTCTCGCGTGTATTTATATCGCGTAGAATTTTGTTTGTGTTTGTTTATATCATCGAGCGAGGCGGTCGTTGTACTAACGAGCTGATACGGCGTGTATGCGTAATAAGGACTTGCGTAATAAGGACTTGCAAACCTTATTACGGGTGCAAATCGTGTCTAGCAAGTGATGTACGACGAGTGTTTAGCAAGATGGAGCGGTGTTGTGTGTGTGGTTTTATACGTTCGTGATCGAATCGCTTTGCATTCATAAGAATGGCGACGGGAAACGGGAATCGAGACGAACGATTTGGAATTTAACGTTAGAGTTGCGGCCACCGTTGCGGAACAAATGAGTGCGTTTCGGGAAGAAATGGATAGGAAGTATTCCGAATCTCGGAGTAGTGGTGAAATAGAGCGTCGTCTTAAGAGCTTCATGAGGACTAAACCCCCGATGTATGACGGGAAACCGGATCCTTTAGTGAGCACAACTTGGATCTCGGATGTCGAAGGGTGTTTTCACACTATTGAATGCCCTCCCGAGAAGAAGACGAGACTCGCTACTAGCTTGTTGCGGGGTAGGGCGAAGGATTGGTTGGATGGTAAGATTGACCTTGTCGGTGGTGAAACGTTTATGGTGTTATCGTGGGACGAGTTTAAGAAGGAATTCTTCAAGGAGTTTCGGACTTCAGCCGAATTGTCGGAAATGCATAATGAGTTGCGAAATTTGCAACAAGGTTCTATGGATTTGAATACTCTCAAGACGACCTTTATGGCGAAGGCTCGTTTTTGCCTGGAGTATTTGGGAAATGATCGTTTGTTGATGGGGGATTTCTATCGGACCTTGAATGATGACTTGAAGAGTAAAATTAGCCGGGGTCAAGCGAAATCGTTTTCGGAATTATTCGACTTGGCTAGAGGTTTCGAGTCGTATCCACGATCGAAGAAGGGTGAACCTTCAAGGGAGAGAAGGGTGTTTCTTATGGTGCTCCGAGTAAGAGGACTAAGGGTCCGAGTGTGAGCACGGGTGGTACGCGAACGGGTATACCGGATTCTAGTGAGGCTAGATGTTACAATTGTGGCGTGAGGGGTCACAAGTCTTGGGAATGTTCGGTACCAAAGGGTGATGGCATGGTGTGCTTCAATTGCCAAGAAGAAGGACATCGTAAGTCGGAATGTCCCAAGCTAGCGGGGATGGGTGCGGCAAGGAGACGTTAATGTACGTTTCGTTTTAACAAATATGTCATTTGATTATTTATTATGAGCCGTTGTGTTTGAGTTGATTAAATGCCTTGTGTTGTGCATATTGTTGTTATGGCTGACGTTCCTGAAAGGACCCGTTCATATACATTATAAACGATTCACAATAGTTGATTACATCGCGAGGTATTTGACCTCTATATGATACATTTTACAAACATTGCATTCATTTTTAAAAGACAAACTTTCTTTACAACGAAAATTGACGGTATGCACACCATTTCATAATACATCTAACTATAATTGACTTAATAATAATCTTGATGAACTCAATGACTTGAATGTAACGTCTTTCAAAATATGCCATGAATGACTCCAAGTAATATCCTTAAAATGAGCTAATGCACAGCGGAAGATTTCTTTAATACCTGAGAATAAACATGCTTTAAAGTGTCAACCAAAAGGTTGGTGAGTTCATAGGTTTATCATAACAATCATTTCAATATATTAATAGACCACAAGATTTCCGTTTATAAATATATGTACACTCGCAAGTGTATAAAAGTATTCTATAAGTTGTAGGCACCCGGTAACAAGCCTTAACGTTCATGTTTTACCCTCTGAAGTACACCAGATCAGGTGTGTTTAAAATAACCTCGAAGTACTAAAGCATCCCATAGTTAGGATGGGGTTTGTCAGGCCCAATAGATCTATCTTTAGGATTCGCGCCTACCGTACATAGACAAGTAGTTTAATGTTACCAAGCTAAGGGTATATTTGTGGTAAAAACCCACATAGAATTAGTTTTAGTACTTGTGCCTATTTCGTAAAACATTTATAAAAACAGCGCATGTATTCTCAGTCCCAAAAATATATATAAAAGGGAGCAAATGAAACTCACAATACTGTATTTTGTAGTAAAAATACATATGACGTCATTAAACAAGTGCAATGTTGGCCTTGGATTCACGAACGTAACAATGTTGAGATTCAATATTGCAGAAAAAGTATGTAGACGCAACGGAGATGATAAACACTAGTTTGACTCACGAGCAATACTCCCGAACCATACCCATAACCTCCATAGCTTTAACCCATAATTTCCTTAGCTCTATCCCACTCGAAAAACAATTTCGAAATCACTCGGACAGCACTCCGTCGTAATATTTTATGTATACTGATAATATCTTGAAATAATACGGAGTAAATATATATATGTAAATTGATTGAGGGAGTTTAGAGAAAATATTTTCAAGTTTCTATCAAATAATGAAACCTATTGAATTCTATTTATAACATATTTTTGAATTATTAAAGTGAATTATTAAAGTATGAATTATTAAAGTGAATTATTAAAGTATGAATTATTAAAGTGAATTATTAAAGTATGAATTATTAAAGTGAATTATTAAAGTATGAATTATTAAAGTGAATTATTAAAGTATGAATTATTAAAGTTAAGGTAAAGTAAAAATAAAGTAAAGGTAAAGTTTAAGCATAGTAAAAGTATAAAACTATGTACGTATAATACGCGTATAAATATATATAATATTAATTTAAATTGTTATATATATTTAATAAAATAAAATATAAATATCGTTATCTTTATCATACTGGTTAAGTAATGAGTTGTTAAAAGTGGTTCTAGATATTTATAAAAGTTATATACGTTTTAATAATAAAGTTCTTTTTAAACTGAAAACGTTTTTGTATGTTTGAAACTAAATCAAATAAATATGATAATTTTTTTTTCCAAAACTAAATATATTTAAGAAGCATTTTGTTTAAAGGTTAAAATAATGGAAATCGTTATATCATAAAACGTTTTAGAAAAGTAAAATCATATATTTTCATAATAGGTTTCAAGTTTTTAAGAATCATGAAAGATTTGAATGCAGATTGTAATCGTCAAGATACAAATGAAGTTTAGGATGAAATCAAGTGGCAAACTTGAAGAATTGTTTAGTTTCATATGTTATAATCAATATTTTAATTTATTATAATTGTCCAATGTTATTAGTCCACAGTCGATAGTCCACAATTAACAGTCCAATAATTCATATATAGTTTAATATATAATATTCGAATTAATTAATACGTATCGTGACCCGTATACATGTCTCAGACTCGATCACAACTCAAAGTATATATATTATTGTAGAATCAACCTCAACCCTGTATAGCTAACTCCAGCATTACTGCATATAGAGTGTCTATGGTTATTCCAAATAATATATATATATATATATATATATATATATATATATATATATATATATATATATATATATATATATATATATATATATATATATATATATATATATATATATATATATATATATGCGTCGATATGATATGTCAAAACCTTGTATACGTGTCTCGATATTTAAAATGCGTAAAAATAAATAACAGAAATTAAATGACGATAAATAAAATTGCAAGAATATAAATTGCGATAAATAAATTGTGATAAATAAAATGTAATCAGTTAGCTAGGAACAGTTAGCTAGGAACAGTTAGCGTGAATTCTTAACAAAATTTCTCATAGTTAATTTGTTTGTTTCTAACAAATTTTATTTTGTCCAATGTTTTCTTCATTATGCCACTTGTTGGATTCTGATAGGTCAAAATCCAAATATAAAATTAGATGAAAATGATTATTCTGCGGTGAACGGATACGTATATCGGTGGTTGTAAGTAGGATAGTAAATGACTGTTGAATCAGATTCGAAAAATGTACAATGTAACTTATTAATGTGAAATCTAAATATTCCTCAGGTATTACCTACCCGTTAAAATATTTTCACCATTAACAGTTTGTACGAAAGAATTTTTAATTACAATCTTTATGAAAAAAATATATATATATATACCTATGTATTTTCTTCGGATGTAATCATGGATTTAATGAGTCAATATGATATTAAACTCATTTGATTTACCGTTAGAACAAGAATATATAATCTCTAAAATATTAGAGATTACATAATCGCTATGTCGAATGAAAATAAATGATGTAGAACGTCATGTAGAACAATGATTATACTCGAGGTACAGAATGAGATGTCGAAGTTGGTGACGCGGATGTTGTTATTGGTGGTACTAGTGCTGTTGGTGCTGAGGCTGGTGATGTTACTGGTGTTGGTGATACTGCAGGTGCTTGCAAATTGTGTACCATGCTCTCTAAAGTTAACACTCGAGCTCCGAGTTCTTTAACTTCTTCTACTAACCCTGGTTGGTTATCGGTGTGAGGTAAAGGTCAGATATCTTCTCTAGTTCCGTTAATGGTAGTCTCAAGACAAAAAATTCTTGCAAAAAGGGTATAAACGGTGTTGCGAACGGGTTCGCCGGTTAGCGGGTCAAGTACTCCAAGGTTAGGTGGTAGATTTGGTTCATGATATGGAGTACCTTCTTCCCTTCTCCATAGGGTGAGTATGTCACGAACCCACCCCCATTTTCTCCAGTAATCACGGTAGTTGATTGGTTGGTGTGCTCCTGTCACGCTGTCTTCGGAGTCAGAAGAACTTGGTCGATTCGTAGAGGCCATCTTAAGCGATCACAGAAAAGATTTTTGGTATGAAGTGTTTAGTGACATAAATTGATAGTTGGATGGTATTCTCAATGCATAATGTGCATAGATATATATAGTACCAGGATCCCTTAAATTACGGAGAAATTTACAAGAGATATCACGCAAGGTCTACAGTAACAGATACGCTAAGATATGAATTTTGTCTATACACTTATTCATGCAATCAATGCAGTAAAAGGTGTCTAGACTAAGAATAATGAGCATGTAATTTTCTAAAGATGATAAGCAGATGATTTCTGACAAAAATGATAAGCGAAACTTTTGACATGCAGACACGGTCGAAGTCCAGACTCACTAATGCATCCTAACGACTATCAGTTAGACACACTAATGCAGACCTGGTTCGCTAAGACCACCGCTCTGATACCAACTGAAAGGACCCGTTCATATACATTATAAACGATTCACAATAGTTGATTACATCGCGAGGTATTTGACCTCTATATGATACATTTTACAAACATTGCATTCGTTTTTAAAAGACAAACTTTCTTTACAACGAAAATTGACTGTATGCACACCATTTCATAATACATCCAACTATAATTGACTTAATAATAATCTTGATGAACTCAATGACTTGAATGCAACGTCTTTCAAAATATGCCATGAATGACTCCAAGTAATATCCTTAAAATGAGCTAATGCACAGCGGAAGATTTCTTTAATACCTGAGAATAAACATGCTTTAAAGTGTCAACCAAAAGGTTGGTGAGTTCATAGGTTTATCATAACAATCATTTCAATATATTAATAGACCACAAGATTTCCGTTTATAAATATATGTACACTCGCAAGTGTATAAAAGTATTCTATAAGTTGTAGGCACCCGGTAACAAGCCTTAACGTTCATGTTTTACCCTCTGAAGTACACCAGATCAGGTGTGTTTAAAATAACCTCGAAGTACTAAAGCATCACATAGTTAGGATGGGGTTTGTCAGGCCCAATAGATCTATCTTTAGGATTCGCGCCTACCGTACATAGACAAGTAGTTTAATGTTACCAAGCTAAGGGTATATTTGTGGTAAAAACCCACATAGAATTAGTTTTAGTACTTGTGCCTATTTCGTAAAACATTTATAAAAACAGCGCATGTATTCTCAGTCCCAAAAATATATATAAAAGGGAGCAAATGAAACTCACAATACTGTATTTTGTAGTAAAAATACATATGACGTCATTAAACAAGTGCAATGTTGGCCTTGGATTCACGAACGTAACAATGTTGAGATTCAATATTGCAGAAAAAGTATGTAGACGCAACGGAGATGATAAACACTAGTTTGACTCACGAGCAATACTCCCGAACCATACCCATAACCTCCATAGCTTTAACCCATAATTTCCTTAGCTCTATCCCGCTCGAAAAACAATTTCGAAATTACTCGGACAGCACTCCGTCGTAATATTTTATGTATACTGATAATATCTTGAAATAATACGGAGTAAATATATATATGTAAATTGATTGAGGGAGTTTAGAGAAAATATTTTCAAGTTTCTATCAAATAATGAAACCTATTGAATTCTATTTATAACATATTTTTGAATTATTAAAGTGAATTATTAAAGTATGAATTATTAAAGTGAATTATTAAAGTATGAATTATTAAAGTGAATTATTAAAGTATGAATTATTAAAGTGAATTATTAAAGTATGAATTATTAAAGTTAAGGTAAAGTAAAAATAAAGTAAAGGTAAAGTTTAAGCATAGTAAAAGTATAAAACTATGTACGTATAATACGCGTATAAATATATATAATATTAATTTAAATTGTTATATATATTTAATAAAATAAAATATAAATATCGTTATCTTTATCATACTGGTTAAGTAATGAGTTGTTAAAAGTGGTTCTAGATATTTATAAAAGTTATATACGTTTTAATAATAAAGTTCTTTTTAAACTGAAAACGTTTTTGTATGTTTGAAACTAAATCAAATAAATATGATAATTTTGTTTTCCAAAACTAAATATATTTAAGAAGCATTTTGTTTAAAGGTTAAAATAATGGAAATCGTTATATCATAAAACGTTTTAGAAAAGTAAAATCATATATTTTCATAATAGGTTTCAAGTTTTTAAATTACAGTCTGTTGGTGAAGCATGCGATAAAGTTCAAAAGTTAGATAAACGTATGAAATAATCTTAATGAAAAATGTCGAGTTACTTAACTTGTCGATATCCAACATCTAAGTTATTTACACTCCACGTTCTTACTTATAAATCACTTTACCATTTTCCGAATGTCGTCAAAATGAATAGATTTCTTAAATCACAGTGGACCTTATAACATAGACCCGTAATCATATCACAATGTATCTGATAAATCAATCATTTGATATTATCTTCTAATTCCATCGATAAACATATTGAAACAAATACGTTCATGTAAAGTATTATACGTTTAATACTTTATTAATATTTTTAAGTTATAATATATATATATACATATATATACATATTTATTAATATATAACGGTTCGTGAATCGTCGGAATTTGGTCGAGGTTATAATGAATGTATGAACACAATTTAAAATTCTTGAGATTTAACTTAACAAACTTTGCTTATCGTGTCGGAATAATATAAAGATAAAGTTTAAATTTGATCGAAAATTTCCGGATCGTCACAGTACCTACCCGTTAAAGAAATTTCGTCCCGAAATTTGAGTAAGGTCGTCATGGTTAACCATAAAACTGTTTTCATGACGAATATGAGTTGATAAATAGAGTTTCATCATTACTGAGTAATGTAGATAAAACGATTCGATTATGTGAAGCGTACGAGGGTAGCTGTCACAACAGTTTGAGATAGAAATTTTACTTTTGACGTAGTCACGGTGGATTTCTGGAATTCAAGGGATTTAAAGAAATCTTTAAAATCTGAATAAAATTTGATTCTTCGGAGATTAAGGAATAGGATCTTCTTTGGTTAAATGCGATAATCTGTTTTGATTGCTCTGTCGGATATTTCATTATAAATCCACCCTCTTTATTTCCTTTATATTTTAGAGTTCCATCCTTTTGTTTTCTCTTCTCGACTTTAAGTCAGCGAATAATGGTTCAGAATTCGTAAGTATGGAGTTTCGAACGAACATGACTAATGTTCTAAGGAAGAAATTGTAATAGCACGATCTTGATTGGTTAAATTACCAGAATTCAAGAGAAAAGACAGAATTATCAAGAAATTATGTTCTTGATATGTTTAGAGATTAGATAGAATGTAAGAGTCGCGTAACATGGCACATGATGACGTTATGGTCTGTGAATCACCATGTTTCATTAGAAACTCAGCATGACTTACTGTAATATAATCACGTTGATCAAGTGTCATTATATTATACTAACTCATGCTTCAGTTCCCAACACTACTTCGAAAACATTCATACTTCAAACTTGAAGATTTCAGATTTTAGAAACTAAACAGTTTCCTTTATGATATAACACTGATATTGCGAAGAGATAAATGATTTCGGACAACAATACTTATGAAAATATCCTCAGAAATATCGAAGATATTTATGATGATATTTTTGGAATTTCTAAGATCGAAGGTTGATGAAGAAAGATTTTCCGCAAGATTTTAACATGACTTCGAAGCAGGATATTCTCTAAAGATTTCATCGGATCCAGAATTACCTGGATTCTTTGAATATAGGGTTTGGTCCTTGTATTTGTCCTTGGTCTCCTTCATGGTTAGCTCAATCTGTTTTTCAGTACCAAATTTTCTATCGAGCGTTCCCAACATTCCATTCTTTATTATCAAACTTTTGGCCGTTTAGACCATCTACGATTTTGCTGTTTTCTCTGCATTTAATGCTACCATATCTGGGTCATCGGTTATCAATCCGAGGTGGTTTCAAGAGAATTGTGTTTTTAGATGATTAAACGTTGATGGTAATATGGTGGAATATAAAAGGTTCCCCGGTAACAACAAAGAGCACGCATATATATCAAAATTATGATATGGTTGTTTCGAACGAAAAGTCGAAGTTGATTTGCTGAAGCTGTGACAAAATTTACTACTTTGAAAAGGAATTGCAAAGTGATTTTCGGTAATAACAACGCCCAGGGAGCTAGCACAGATACGTGTTAAATGTTTACTCAGGTTCCGAGTGTTTTCAGGTGCATAACTATATGCATCGATCTTTTCTTCCGTAGATGAAGTGCGGTTGGTTTATCCTCTCGATTGAGGTGTTTTCAAGAATCATGAAAGATTTGAATGCAGATTGTAATCGTCAAGATACAAATGAAGTTTAGGATGAAATCAAGTGGCAAACTTGAAGAATTGTTTAGTTTCATATGTTATAATCAATATTTTAATTTATTATAATTGTCCAATGTTATTAGTCCACAGTCGATAGTCCACAATTAACAGTCCAATAATTCATATATAGTTTAATATATAATATTCGAATTAATTAATACGTATCGTGACCCGTATACATGTCTCAGACTCGATCACAACTCAAAGTATATATATTATTGTAGAATCAACCTCAACCCTGTATAGCTAACTCCAGCATTACTGCATATAGAGTGTCTATGGTTATTCCAAATAATATATATATATATATATATATATATATATATATATATATATATATATATATATATATATATATATATATATATGCGTCGATATGATATGTCAAAACCTTGTATACGTGTCTCGATATTTAAAATGCGTAAAAATAAATAACAGAAATTAAATGACGATAAATAAAATTGCAAGAATATAAATTGCGATAAATAAATTGTGATAAATAAAATGTAATCAGTTAGCTAGGAACAGTTAGCTAGGAACAGTTAGCGTGAATTCTTAACAAAATTTCTCATAGTTAATTTGTTTGTTTCTAACAAATTTTATTTTGTCCAATGTTTTCTTCATTATGCCACTTGTTGGATTCTGATAGGTCAAAATCCAAATATAAAATTGGATGAAAATGATTATTCTGCGGTGAACGGATACGTATATCGGTGGTTGTAAGTAGGATAGTAAATGACTGTTGAATCAGATTCGAAAAATGTACAATGTAACTTATTAATGTGAAATCTAAATATTCCTCAGGTATTACCTACCCGTTAAAATATTTTCACCATTAACAGTTTGTACGAAAGAATTTTTAATTACAATCTTTATGAAAAAAATATATATATATATACCTATGTATTTTCTTCGGATGTAATCATGGATTTAATGAGTCAATATGATATTAAACTCATTTGATTTACCGTTAGAACAAGAATATATAATCTCTAAAATATTAGAGATTACATAATCGCTATGTCGAATGAAAATAAATGATGTAGAACGTCATGTAGAACAATGATTATACTCGAGGTACAGAATGAGATGTCGAAGTTGGTGACGCGGATGTTGTTATTGGTGGTACTAGTGCTGTTGGTGCTGAGGCTGGTGATGTTACTGGTGTTGGTGATACTGCAGGTGCTTGCAAATTGTGTACCATGCTCTCTAAAGTTAACACTCGAGCTCCGAGTTCTTTAACTTCTTCTACTAACCCTGGTTGGTTATCGGTGTGAGGTAAAGGTCAGATATCTTCTCTAGTTCCGTTAATGGTAGTCTCAAGACAAAAAATTCTTGCAAAAAGGGTATAAACGGTGTTGCGAACGGGTTCGCCGGTTAGCGGGTCAAGTACTCCAAGGTTAGGTGGTAGATTTGGTTCATGATATGGAGTACCTTCTTCCCTTCTCCATAGGGTGAGTATGTCACGAACCCACCCCCATTTTCTCCAGTAATCACGGTAGTTGATTGGTTGGTGTGCTCCTGTCACGCTGTCTTCGGAGTCAGAAGAACTTGGTCGATTCGCAGAGGCCATCTTAAGCGATCACAGAAAAGATTTTTGGTATGAAGTGTTTAGTGACAGAAATTGATAGTTGGATGGTATTCTCAATGCATAATGTGCATAGATATATATAGTACCAGGATCCCTTAAATTACGGAGAAATTTACGAGAGATATCACGCAAGGTCTACAGTAACAGATACGCTAAGATATGAATTTTGTCTATACACTTATTCATGCAATCAATGCAGTAAAAGGTGTCTAGACTAAGAATAATGAGCATGTAATTTTCTAAAGATGATAAGCAGATGATTTCTGACAAAAATGATAAGCGAAACTTTTGACATGCAGACACGGTCGAAGTCCAGACTCACTAATGCATCCTAACGACTATCAGTTAGACACACTAATGCAGACCTGGTTCGCTAAGACCACCGCTCTGATACCAACTGAAAGGACCCGTTCATATACATTATAAACGATTCACAATAGTTGATTACATCGCGAGGTATTTGACCTCTATATGATACATTTTACAAACATTGCATTCGTTTTTAAAAGACAAACTTTCTTTACAACGAAAATTGACGGTATGTACACCATTTCATAATACATCCAACTATAATTGACTTAATAATAATCTTGATGAACTCAATGACTTGAATGCAACGTCTTTCAAAATATGCCATGAATGACTCCAAGTAATATCCTTAAAATGAGCTAATGCACAGCGGAAGATTTCTTTAATACCTGAGAATAAACATGCTTTAAAGTGTCAACCAAAAGGTTGGTGAGTTCATAGGTTTATCATAACAATCATTTCAATATATTAATAGACCACAAGATTTCCGTTTATAAATATATGTACATTCGCAAGTGTATAAAAGTATTCTATAAGTTGTAGGCACCCGGTAACAAGCCTTAACGTTCATGTTTTACCCTCTGAAGTACACCAGATCAGGTGTGTTTAAAATAACCTCGAAGTACTAAAGCATCCCATAGTTAGGATGGGGTTTGTCAGGCCCAATAGATCTATCTTTAGGATTCGCGCCTACCGTACATAGACAAGTAGTTTAATGTTACCAAGCTAAGGGTATATTTCTGGTTAAAACCCACATAGAATTAGTTTTAGTACTTGTGCCTATTTCGTAAAATATTTATAAAAACAGCGCATGTATTCTCAGTCCCAAAAATATATATAAAAGGGAGAAAATGAACTCACAATACTGTATTTTGTAGTAAAAATATATATGACATCATTGAACAAGTGCAATGTTGGCCTTGGATTTACAAACGTATCAATGTTGAGATTCAATATTGCAGAAAAAGTATGTAGACGCAACGGAGATGATAAACACTAGTTTGACTCACGAGCAATACTCCCGAACCATACCCATAACCTCCATAGCTTTAACCCATAATTTCCTTAGCTCTATCCCGCCCGAAAAACAATTTTGAAATCACTCGGACAGCACTCCGTCGTAATATTTTATGTATACTGATAATATCTTGAAATAATACGGAGTAAATATATATATGTAAATTGATTGAGGGAGTTTAGAGAAAATATTTTCAAGTTTCTATCAAATAATGAAACCTATTGAATTCTATTTATAACAGATTTTTGAATTATTAAAGTGAATTATTAAAGTATGAATTATTAAAGTGAATTATTAAAGTATGAATTATTAAAGTGAATTATTAAAGTATGAATTATTAAAGTGAATTATTAAAGTATGAATTATTAAAGTGAATTATTAAATTATGAATTATTAAAGTTAAGGTAAAGTAAAAATAAAGTAAAGGTAAAGTTTAAGCATAGTAAAAGTATAAAACTATGTACGTATAATACGCGTATAAATATATATAATATTAATTTAAATTGTTATATATATTTATTAAAATAAAATATAAATATCGTTATCTTTATCATACTGGTTAAGTAATGAGTTGTTAAAAGTGGTTCTAGATATTTATAAAAGTTATATACGTTTTAATAATAAAGTTCTTTTTAAACTAAAAACGTTTTTGTACGTTTGAAACTAAATCAAATAAATATGCTAATTTTGTTTTCCAAAACTAAATATATTTAAGAAGCATTTTGTTTAAAGGTTAAAATAATGGAAATCGTTATATCATAAAACGTTTTAGAAAAGTAAAATCATATATTTTCATAATAGGTTTCAAGTTTTTAAATTACAGTCTGTTGGTGAAGCATGCGATAAAGTTCAAAAGTTAGATAAACGTATGAAATAATCTTAATGAAAAATGTCGAGTTACTTAACTTGTTGATATCCAACATCTAAGTTATTTACACTCCACGTTCTTACTTATAAATCACTTTACCATTTTCCGAATGTCGTCAAAAAGAATAGATTTCTTAAATCACAGTGGACCTTATAACATAGACCCGTAATCATATCACAATGTATCTGATAAATCAATCATTTGATATTATCTTCTAATTCCATCGATAAACATATTGAAACAAATACGTTCATGTAAAGTATTATACGTTTAATACTTTATTAATATTTTTAAGTTATAATATATATATATATACATATATATACATATTTATTTATATATAACGGTTCGTGAATCGTCGGAATTTGGTCGAGGTTATAATGAATGTATGAACACAATTTAAAATTCTTGAGATTTAACTTAACAAACTTTGCTTATCGTGTCGGAATAATATAAAGATAAAGTTTAAATTTGATCAGAAATTTCTGGATCGTCACAGTTCCTAATGGAAGTACCCTATGGTGACGTTGATTGTTGGGCGGAGGGCGTAAGACTTGGTGCAACCAAGCATTCCTTAGTATTTGGTAGATGTTTCTACCAAGCCATAGAAATGGGTTTTGGTGTTCGATTATTAAGCGCGTGTTCGCTTATGTGTTGAAGTTGATGAACCATGAGGTTCGACGGGTGGGATGAAACCCGAGAGATCGAGTGTTTTAAATCTCGATGTATGTGGGTAAAGGAGTCTACGTGACGCGACATTAGGTGCCTCTTTTTATACCTACTAGCGTGGTGTTCGACTCCGATTGTGTTGCGGTTACATTGCACTTAGGGTACCGAAGTGAAACCCTTAGGTGCATGAGTGATCGGGTGAAGTTCGACAAACTAAAGCAATTGGATGATTGCGAGTGTATAGTTCGTGTAATTTGTGGTACACTTTTCGTTCGAAGTGTTTAAGGATAGCTTAGGATCCTTGGTATGCTCAAAGTTGGAGCAGGATATGGTGATGGGTCGTGTGAACCCAATTATTGGTAAAGTCTACCTTTGGTAGCGTGGTACGGGTGTACGAGATGCGGTTATGGAACATAGTTCCAAGTGGGGGAGTTACACTCCCGCACGAGGAGGTTAGCGTGAGATTTCAGACAATGCTTATGGTAGATTCGAAATGTGTGTCGGGACCTAGTTTTGGTCGATTTTTAGTAGAGTACAATTTCTGGTTAAATTGTACTTATGATTTTGGATTTGAATCATCACCGAGGTGGTAATGTGGTGAATCTCGTTGGGAGATAATGGGCGTGTTTGGCGAGCAAAGTGAAATCCCTCGGTTAAGGGTTATGTGTGTCGGGTTCTTTTTTTTAGAGAATTTTTGTTTTGTGCCTATGTTCTATATAGGTAGTTCTTGCTTGATTGTGTGAATGGTTAGTGGTATCCCTTAGGATTCACTATGGCGTAGCAGAGCGCGATGTTACGCTACTCGTTGTTCGAGGCCCAGAGGGCGTTGATTGGTGAAGCATGACCTTCGGGGTCCGCTGACTTCATCATGGTATTGTTGATTGGTGAAGCATGACCTTCGGAGTCCGCTGACTTCATCATGGTATTGTTGATTGGTGAAGCATGACCTTCGGGGTCCACTGACTTCATCATGGTATTATTGATCGGTGAAGCATGACCGTTCGGGGTCCGCTGACTTCATCATGAGAGTAGTGATATATCGGTGAAGCATGACCGTTGACGGGGTCCGCTGACTTCATCCGGTGTTGAGTGATCTATCGGTTGTTTTATACACTGATGGTGGGGTCGTAAGGACCGTGTGGTGTGATCTATCGGTTGTTTTATACACCGATGGTGGGATCGTGAGGACCATGTTGTGTTATTAGTGATGCGATAGCCGTGTTTCGCTCACATGTTGTTACGGGTGTGACAATAGTCGATTTTGTACACCTTAGGATTAGCGTTGCCATAGTCGTTTTGGGCGCTTTTGGTTTTAGCCGTTGCTTATGATGTTAGGATAGTGGCGTATTGGTTGTATTGCGCACTACAAGGGATGTTAAGTGGTAAGTGTTATCCGTAAGGATTCGTTTGGTTCGGTCTTCATCGTTTCGGGTTGTTGACCTTAGGTTGAGACTTGGTTGCTTTTAGCATTGTACTCGGTAAGGGTACGCTAAGGGATTGATATCTCGGTTCGAGATTGGTTGAGTTTTCCCGATGCGAGGGAATGAGTAAGGTTATAGTGCTCGGATTGTGATTTGATAAATTGCGGGTGACGATTTAGTTGCTAATGGTAACTCTTTGAAAAGAATTGCCTGAGGGAATTGGAAGAATACTTGGCGATTTCGCGTATTCTAAGTGATTGTTGTAACCTTCGGTTGTTGCGTGTATTGCACGGCTCAGAATGCGTGCAAGTGTGTGTCTTAGTTAATGGATTAGTCCTTGGGTTAATGAGTAATGTGATGAAAGTCATATTGAAACGTTTGTTGAGAACCGTAGTGTGTCGGTTTGGATTGATTAAGTGATTAGGATCAAGAGGACGTGATCGAATCTAAGTGGGGGAGAGTTGTAACACCCCGTTTTTCTAAACATGACGCTCGGGGTGTCATTTGAAGTCCAAGAATGATTATTTAATAGTTTGGATGTAATGCATTGACCACGATTGACTTTGGGATGTTTTAAAAGTGAAATTGGAGTACATCAGGTAAACTGTCGAGTTTGAGTGCAGTTTGTCGCGTTCTGGTGCGTCGCGTTCCGTGACAAACATGCTTGAAATGAGACAACTTCTGATGGTGATTTCTGTCCACTTTGTCGCGTTTGAGTGTTGTGTGTCCCGTATTGGTGTCGCGAAACGCGACAAGGTGTCGCGAAACGCGACAAATGTCGCTGTAATGACATTATTAACCCATTTTAATGGAATCTTTTGAGGGTGTTTTGGTAAATTCACTTATGGCCGGTTCTAGAGCCATAAGACTGATTCAAGGCTCATATTATCCTCATTTCCACTCAAAAACACTTTCACCTTCAAACCCTAGAGAGAGGAGAGTTTTAGAGAGAGAGAACTCCATTTGGAGAAGAAGGAGGTTGTTTCGGGTTAAACCCCAAGTGTTAAAGTTGTTCCACTCGTCAACGGCATCATTTTGGCAGTGTTGGTAAGTTCAAACTCCGAATTTCATTTCTTAGATTTGATATTCAAGTTAGGGTTTGAGTTTGATTTGTTGTGAAACCCATTTAGTTGATGAAGAGGGTTTATGGTAACTTCCTATTTTGATATTTGGCGGGTTTTGGGTTGGTTAATGATTTAACCATGTTTAAGACTTGTAAATGGTGTATAATCACTAGTATTAGTGATTATTGATGTTTTGGAGACCATTAGGGTTCTTGTGGTTGACTAACTTTGACTAGAGTCAAAATTAGGGTTTGTTGATGATTATGACTCAATTGTCGAGGTAATAAGGTTTATAAACTTAAAATGGATTAAGTTGAAGTATAAAACCGAGTTAAATATGTTTTGGTGTCAAAACTTGCTAATGGCGCGATGTTGACTCCTTATGGGTCAAAATTAGGGTTTAAGTGTCATTTTGGGCAAGATAGGTGTTTAACACCTATGATTGGGTCTAATTGGCGTATTAGGACCATTCTCACTTGCGTTAGTGATTATTGGTTAATTTGGGCGCAGTTTGTACTTGGAAGTGCATTTGGGTCAAAATTGCACTAATTGTCAATTTGGGTTGATTTGTAAATCCACCCTAATTGTGTTATTGTATTTGTGATAAATGGAATAGGTACATTCCATCGGCGATTGCGAATTTTGGTTTGGCATCCATCAAGACTTTAAGGTGAGTGTTAATATCCTATATGCATATGTATGTGTAGGATGGGTGCGGGTCGGGTGAAGTGGTTCTCGGTCATAGAGCTCACTTCACATATAGGTGGATTGATGGACTTGTGTATAGGTCCAATTGGCACGGTTGTGCATTTTGGTTGACCACCTCTGGCGAGGTGCACACTTTGTGTGTACGTTATCACATGGGCGTGTGATGTGGATTATATAACCCCAATGGCGAAGGGTTAATATTGTGAGTGGAGTATTTATACGTACGTGTATATGGCGTATCTATTTGTGGGTGTTATGGCATGAACCATCGAGCCGGTAGTGCCATAACATGTGTGCGATAAGATGTGAACCACGTGCCAGTAGCATCGAGTGTGAACCACGTGCCGGTAGCACTATAAATATAATGATGTGAACCACGTGCCGGTAGCATCGAGTGTGAACCACGTGCCGGTAGCACTATAAAATGAGCGTGAACCACGTGCCGGTAGCGTCGAAGTGTGAACCACGTGCCGGTAGCACTATAAAAGAGTGAGACTCAAATGCGTATGGTGTGAACCACGTGCCGGTAGCACCATAGCGTTATGGTTAACCATATTATGTTGTTGGATATTGTTTAGCATGTTAAATATTGTATACGTATATTGTTGTATTGTTGTGATGTAGCTAACCCTCCGGGTGTAGCTCATTGGCGTTGTTCACCTTGTCGTTGGTGAACTAACTTATACTTTGTTGATATCTTTAGCTTGTGCTTAGAGATCGTACGGTATGCTTAGTGTAGTTGCCTTATACTTGGATGCTCCGGTATACGGTATTTAACTTTTGTGTGGCGTGTCCATTTTATACTTATATATGTATGTAGTATATTATCACTCACTAAGCGTTAGCTTACCCTCTCGTTATTGATATTTTTATAGGTTTGCATGCTTGGCGGCTCGGGTAAGCTTGGGGATTAGAGATCTTGGCTAGGTTGCTTTAGAAGATCTTGCTTTTGGACTCGATTAGGATTTGGGTAGCGTAGTCCCAAATCACCATGCTCGGTTTTGTGAAAACGTAACTAGTCGGGTCATAATGATTACAACCGGATTACGATTTAATTAATGAACCATTGTATTAGGGAGTTTAAATTATTGATGTATGTTTTAAGTTCGTTGAACTTACTTTGGTAACAAATATGTTTTGGAATTAGTGTAATGGGACCTAAAGTATTATTTAACGCGTATTAAAAGGAAAAAAAATTTATGGGCCGGTTTTAATACGGGTTGAGTTGTTACATTTTATTGGCAACATCTCTTTATCGGATAGCGTTGATTCGTGGGAATGGACTATTGCTAATAATGGGAGTGTTCAGGTTAGTGCCACGAGATCCTTTATTCATATTTATCTTCCTATATCAGAGTTAAGAACTAAATGGGTGAAACTGTTACCTCGAAAGGTTAGCATATTTCTTTGGAGGCTCACTATAGATCGGTTGTCACCGAAACTTAATTTTTCTAGAAAGGGCATAGGTATTGAATACATTGTTGTGCTATATAACACCCCGTCAAAATCCATCAATGGCAATGTTAACTCTTGTCCCAGCGCATGGCTTGACTTCTATATATAACAGCAAATATCTACAGCGGAAGCAATTAATACCTGAGAAATAACACGCAAAACGGGTCAACAATAATGTTGAGTGAATCTACAGGTTTAAGTAAATAATACAGTATGTCAAAGAAACGATTTTCAGAAAACGTTTATTAGCGAAAGACCACCAAGGTTTAATATTAAAAGTTTGCAGACAACATTTGTCAAGTTTTTGTCTGTTTGTGAACATCAATGTCAAGTTTCAGCTGTATATGACATTCAAAAAATGTTTTGTTTTTCCTTCTTGTAAAACACAAGTTTAAGTAACCAATTGCAACGTATAAGACCACAAAGGTTCCATATTTAAAGTTTGTAGACAGCACTGTGTCCCGTTTCAAATGTTTGTAGACAATATCATGTCAACAATACCATGTCAGGTTTTATTTCTCTTGCTTGTAAGCCAAAGTTTTAAGTAACGTAAAATAGTATCTGAAAAATATTATTCAGAAGAATAGTTCATTTGCATTTGACCACGAGATTTCAATAAGCACAACCCAAGTGTTGCAAAAATGTACATACCACTATGAGCACTTGAATACTAGCTAAGACCGGCGTATAGTATATAACTACACTTATCCTTACCCCGTGAATTGTATACACTTATTCGAGTGTACTTATAGTTCAAAGTACATGCACAACAGTTAAGTAATCAGCTTGTATTCTCATCCCAGAAAAAGCTTAGTCAAATGTAGTACGTAGACCGGACGATTTAAAATCGTAAAGCGTGACCTAATCAATTAGATTGTTCACATAAGTTTATAATATCACACCATGTTATATCCATAGTGTACATGTTGTCCTAGTTCTCAAACCGACGCGTTTATAAGTAAAAGTCAACACATAAGTCAACTAGTCATGCAAGTCAAACCAAAAGTCAAACTTGATCAAAATGGTCAACCAAAGTCAACAGTATCAGTAGTTCATTCCAATGTTATCTTAAAGTCAAACCAAGGTCAACTCATAAGTTTCATACAGTCGTTTAGTCAAATAGTGTTTACTAGTTTAGTTATTGTACGTTTTCACAATGGTCATGCAATCGGACAAGCATACTTCACAAATGACACATTAAACAATTATTAACAACTCCAGATCATAATTTCATGTTAAAAGCTTTCTAAAAATACCAAGCACGCTATCATACGATTCCTAGAACTCACGTAGCATGCAAAACATTCAAGTTCAGTTTCTGTTTGAGCATCAGTTTCATTTTAAATCTCATTTAATCTAGAAAATAGCAATTAACAAACGGCCAATTGGAGATGACTCTAAACACCTCAAATTATCAGTGGTAAAATAATCAAAGAAAACTATGTTGCCAATTTGTTCAGTTTTAACCAACTTGTGGACTTTCTGATTTAGACAGAATCCAGACCTTTGGTTTCGGCGCGCATATAACACATAGAAAATAAGACTTTCAGAGCTAGACATGTAAACAAGATATTCTAAGAAATATACATACAAAAACATATAGAAGCACAAAGTCCAATTCTACTTCATGCTAGACAATTATTTGTGCAAAATAGGCAGATTCGATCTCATTCAGGTAGTCGTTTTTGGGGTCGAATATACAAACATCTAGAAACATTTAGCATGTGAAGTCTACATGAAATGTCAAGTAATAATCATGCACTTTACATAATACAAAAGCTTGGTTATCAAAAACCATGTTAAATGGTCGTTTCGTCCATGAACAAATTACTAGTCAACACGTTTTACCGCAAACATTAAAGTAGTAATAAAATGACTTTCACAAATCCAATTACTATGATATCCTAGTTAATTTTATGTGTTTTTCAATTCTCTATCCATCTAGCATTAGTTCATAAGCCAATTCAATTCACACAAATTGCAGTTTTCATAATATAACATAATTACATACAGAAACTTCAACGATCGTAACTTAGGCTATACAAAACGAAATCATGCGATTCTTGCGAGCAGAGTTATTATTTTTCGATAGATTTTCATCTAGATACTTTTCATTTATAGAATAATTGATTACAATACCAGTAGTATGCCTTTTAAATTCGGGATTCAATTAAAACACACAAACCGAGCAAATTAACGACTAATATCATGCATACACACATAGGATTGAGCAATAGACCAACCAACACTGTGTAAACTAACAAAAATCATATTTATAAAATAAGAGTTTGCAAATATACCTCAAACTAGCAATCAATTCATATTACTAGATGTAGAATGTCGCGTAGAACAACTTTGATGTTCAAGGTTTTGGCTAATTTCAACTTTTTGATGGTGAATTTGGGTGATGATGATGATGAACGACTTTGAGGGATGGGGAAGGGTTTTTGATCGACTATAATTAGGTTAGGAGAGTTTACAGTGTTTTGATTTATTACCGTAATTAGTTTTAGGGCCTAATTAAGTAGTTAATGGACCAATTAAGCAAAGAGACCCAAATTAAAAGTCATGGGTGAATAATTTCGGCCCTTAGATCATAAAGGGAAGTTTTTGGGCTGATTTAAACTAGTTGGTACATTTATAGTGTAGCCCGTTAGGTGTCGATAGGTTATGTGGCCCGAAAACACGAACCGAGTTGCTAAACGTTGATTTCTCGTGTTTCTAATCTATAAAAATTCTAATAAATCAAAAGTAATTTTAAAACATGATAACTATATAAAATAATTATTAAAAGTGAATTACATTATGTTTTGGCTTGCTAGTACACTAAGTGTGGTTTGTTTCTAGTTGCCATTAACCGAAACTGAATTCCCGGAACGTTAACTGGTCGTTAAAACGTATCCCACTAAGTTTAATTCATTAAATATATAATAAATTAAATGTGCTTTTCTCAAAGTTAATAATTATTAAAAATAATTATTTTATTAAAAATTCAATCGTTTCGCAGTCTCGTGATGTAGTGACCCGAACTTTTCCATGTTTATATATATTAATTGAGATTGATATTTACATGATTAAATGTTTCCAACATGTTAAGCAATCAAACTTGTTAAGACTTGATTAATTGAAATATGTTTCATATAGACAATTGACCACCCAAGTTGACCGGTGATTCACGAACGTTAAAACTTGTAAAAACTATATGATGACATATATATGGATATATATATATAGTTAATATGATACTATGATAAGTAAACATATCATTAAGTATATTAACAATGAACTACATATGTAAAAACAAGACTACTAACTTAATGATTTTTAAACGAGACATATATGTAACGATTATCGTTGTAAAGACATTTAATGTATATATATCATATTAAGAGATATTCATACATGATAATATCATGATAATATAATAATTTAAAATCTCATTTGATATTATAAACATTGGGTTAACAACATTTAACAAGATCGTTAACCTAAAGGTTTCAAAACAACACTTACATGTAACGACTAACGATGACTTAACGACTCAGTTAAAATGTATATACATGTAGTGTTTTAATATGTATTTATACACTTTTGAAAGACTTCAATACACTTATCAAAATACTTCTACTTAACAAAAATGCTTACAATTACATCCTCGTTCAGTTTCATCAACAATTCTACTCGTATGCACCCGTATTCGTACTCGTACAATACACAGCTTTTAGATGTATGTACTATTGGTATATACACTCCAATGATCAGCTCTTAGCAGCCCATGTGAGTCACCTAACACATGTGGGAACCATCATTTGGCAACTAGCATGAAATATCTCATATAATTACAAAAATATGAGTAATCATTCATGACTTAATTACATGAAAACAAAATTACATATCCTTTATATCTAATCCATACACCAACGACCAAAAACACCTACAAACACTTTAATTCTTCAATTTTCTTCATCTAATTAATCTCTCTCAAGTTCTATCTTCAAGTTCTAAGTGTTCTTCATATATTCTACAAGTTCTAGTTACATAAAATCAAGAATACTTTCAAGTTTGCTAGCTCACTTCCAATCTTGTAAGGTGATCATCCAACCTCAAGAAATCTTTGTTTCTTACAGTAGGTTATCATTCTAATACAAGATAATAATCATATTCAAACTTTGGTTCAATTTCTATAACTATAACAATCTTATTTCAAGTGATGATCTTACTTGAACTTGTTTTCGTGTCATGATTCTGCTTCAAGAACTTCGAGCCAGCCAAGGATCCGTTGAAGCTAGATCCATTTTTTTCTTTTCCAGTAGGTTTATCCAAGGAACTTAAGGTAGTAATGATGTTCATAACATCATTCGATTCATACATATAAAGCTATCTTATTCGAAGGTTTAAACTTGTAATCACTAGAACATAGTTTAGTTAATTCTAAACTTGTTCGCAAACAAAAGTTAATCCTTCTAACTTGACTTTTAAAATCAACTAAACACATGTTCTATATCTATATGATATGCTAACTTAATGATTTAAAACCTGGAAACACGAAAAACACCGTAAAACCGGATTTACGCCGTCGTAGTAACACCGCGGGCTGTTTTGGGTTAGTTAATTAAAAACTATGATAAACTTTGATTTAAAAGTTGTTATTCTGAGAAAATGATTTTTATTATGAACATGAAACTATATCCAAAAATTATGGTTAAACTCAAAGTGGAAGTATGTTTTCTAAAATGGTCATCTAGACGTCGTTCTTTCGACTAAAATGACTACCTTTACAAAAACGACTTGTAACTTATTTTTCCGACTATAAACCTATACTTTTTCTATTTAGATTCATAAAATAGAGTTCAGTATGAAACCATAGCAATTTGATTCACTCAAAACGGATTTAAAATGAAGAAGTTATGGGTAACACAAGATTGGATAATTTTTCTCATTTTAGCTACGTGAAAATTGGTAACAAATCTATTCCAACCATAACTTAATCAACTTGTATTGTATATTATGTAATCTTGAGATACCATAGACACGTATACAATGTTTCGACCTATCATGTCGACACATCTATATATATTTCGGAACAACCATAGACACTCTATATGTGAATGTTGGAGTTAGCTATACAGGGTTGAGGTTGATTCCAAAATATATATAGTTTGAGTTGTGATCAATACTGAGATACGTATACACTGGGTCGTGGATTGATTCAAGATAATATTTATCGATTTATTTCTGTACATCTAACTGTGGACAACTAGTTGTAGGTTACTAACGAGGACAGCTGACTTAATAAACTTAAAACATCAAAATATATTAAAAGTGTTGTAAATATATTTTGAACATACTTTGATATATATATGTATATATTGTTATAGGTTCGTGACTCAACCAGTGGCCAAGTCTTACTTCCCGACGAAGTAAAAATCTGTGAAAGTGAGTTATAGTCCCACTTTTAAAATCTAATATTTTTGGGATGAGAATACATGCAGGTTTTATAAATGATTTACAAAATAGACACAAGTACGTGAAACTACATTCTATGGTTGAATTATCGAAATTGAATATGCCCCTTTTTATTAAGTCTAGTAATCTAAGAATTTGGGAACAGACACCCTAATTGACGCGAATCCTAAAGATAGATCTATTGGGCCTAACAAACCCCATCCAAAGTACCGGATGCTTTAGTACTTCGAAATTTATATCATATCCGAAGGGTGTCCCGGAATGATGGGGATATTCTTATATATGCATCTTGTTAATGTCGGTTACCAGGTGTTCACCATATGAATGATTTTTATCTCTATGTATGGGATGTGTATTGAAATATGAAATCTTGTGGTCTATTATTAGGATTTGATATATATAGGTTAAACCTATAACTCACCAACATTTTTGTTGACGTTTTAAGCATGTTTATTCTCAGGTGATTATTAAGAGCTTCCGCTGTCGCATACTTAAATAAGGACGATATTTGGAGTCCATGCTTGTATGATATTGTGTAAAAACTGCATTCAAGAAACTTATTTTGTTGTAACATATTTGTATTGTAAACCATTATGTAATGGTCGTGTGTAAACAGGATATTTTAGATTATCATTATTTGATAATCTACGTAAAGCTTTTTAAACCTTTATTGATGAAATAAAGGTTATGGTTTATTTTAAAATGAATGCAGTCTTTGAAAAACGTCTCATATAGAGGTCAAAACCTCGCAACGAAATCAATTAATATGGAACGTTTTTAATCAATAAGAACGAGACATTTCAGTTGGTATCCGAGCGTTGGTCTTAGAGAACCAGAATTTTGCATTAGTGTGTCTTATCGAGTTTGTTAGGATGCATTAGTGAGTCTGGACTTCGACCGTGTTTACTTGAAAAATGATTGCTTAACAAATTTTGTTGGAAACTATATATTTTTAACATGTGAATATTATGTGATATATTAATCTCTTAATGCGTTTGATATTATGTGATAGATGTCTACCTCTAGAACAAGTCCCATTGACTCACCTAATAATAATGAAGAGTCAAATGTAAATTGGAATGATTCATGGACTGATTCACAAGTTCCCGAAGAGGAAACGGAAGAAGAGTCGGAACCGGAAGAAGAATCGGAACCGGAAGAAGAATCGGAACCGGATGAAGAAATAGAACCGGTGGGGGAAATAATAAAACGGTTAAGTAAAAGAAAATCCTCAACCAATCGACCAAGGTTAATTATGGTCAATGGTGTTTCCGCCAAGGAAGCAAAATATTGGGAGGATTACCAATTCTCCGATCGGATTCCGACGAGAATTCCGATGATGTTATAGAAATTACCCCAACTGAATTTAAAAAGGCAAAAGAAAATAATAAGGGAAAGGGCATAAAAATAGAGAAATCTAATTCCAACCCCGATGAACTTTATATGTATCGTCAACCCCCGAAGTCCTTAAGTTGTAACAATGACCCGGGAACCTCTAAACCACCAGGTTTTTCTAAACCAATGTGGAAAACGACGGCTCGTATTAGGGGAACATCATATATCCCTAGAAACTTGGCAAAACGAACCAAAACCGAAGAAGAAGAAACAAGCGAGTCGGAATAAGATAGTTGTATTCGTGTGGTGTAATATATGTAATATAGTGTGCTTATGCTTTATGATATATGTAAAAATTGCTTGTATTAATAAGTATATTTTTTTTTATGAATCTAACTCTTGTCTATTTTACAGTATAAAAACACAAAATGGATAGACAACCCAATATTTTAAGAGACCTACCCGGAGACATGATTGATGAAATCTTGTCTAGAGTCGGTCAGAATTCTTCGGCACAACTATTTAAGGCGAGATCAGTTTGTAAGACATTCGAAGAACGTTCCAAGAATGCCTTGGTTTATAAAAGGCTTTCGTTTGAAAGATGGGGGATATCACATTGGGAAATCCATAAGTTACGATGTGTTTACTTTGACGCATATATTGCGGGGAACCCAAATGCTATTTTACGCAATGGGTTAAGAAATTATTTTGACTCAATATATCCGAATATTGGACTTCGTGATTTAGAAAAAGCGGCTAACATGCAACATAAAGAAGCATGTTATGCTTACGGATTAGTAATGTTCGCTTCTCACCAAAGTGAGAACAAGAACATCGGGCTACAACTATTAAACAAAATGTTCCCACAAGTGACGGAGTCGGTAATTGGGGTAAGAAATGAGGTTTTTAGATTGTTACGGGACTGTTGGACATTACGTAACCCTCGTCCCTTTGACGACGTTACAACACGCTGTCTTATCAACGACCATAACGGTTATGTTCCACAAGACCAAGGATGGGAAGTAATCCTAGTAAAACCAGAATGCATGACTTGTTTCTGGACGTATGAATTACGTGTCTTTATTGCCTTTGCTGAACGACTTGTGTACTAGCTAGAATTATCTTCACAACCATCTTGTATCAAATTTATTGTGTGCTATATTTCATGCTATATGTAAAATAAGCGGTATTGTAAGTTTGTAAAATATTGTGTAAAAGTTTGAACGCGAAATATTATTATAATCAGTTTTTCATATAGAATTGTAGTAGTTGAATTGTATATTAGCTACTAAGTATGAACTTAACGGGTAGGTACTACCCGAATTTAAACTTATAAAACGCTAATATGAAGAAAAAGCTTTTATAAATGAGTTCATATTATGCTACGAAATACTATTAACTACTCTTAATATTCTATATGATTAACTTGTTCCATTTGACTATTTTGAAGGAAATGGCACCGACTACTCGACACACCGTGAATATGAATGAAGAGGAATTCCGTACTTTTCTAGCTTCAAACATAGCCGCAGTACAGGCTGCGCTACATACCAACAATAACCTTGGATCTAGCAGTACAGGAAATCGTGTAGGATGCACCTACAAAGAATTCACTGCCTACAAACCTTTGGAATTTGATGGAACCGAAGGACCGATCGGATTGAAACGGTGGACCGAGAAGGTCGAATCGGTGTTTGCCATAAGTAAGTGTACTGAAGAGGACAAAGTAAAGTACGCTACGCATACCTTCACAGGTTCTGCATTAACATGGTGGAATACCTATCTAGAGCAAGTGGGACAAGACGATGCGTACGCACTACCGTGGTCAGCATTCAAGCACTTGATGAACGAGAAGTACCGTCCCAGAACCGAGGTCAATAAGCTCAAGACAGAACTTAGAGGGTTACGAACCCAAGGATTTGATATTACCACGTACGAAAGACGATTCACAGAATTGTGACTATTGTGTCCGAGAGCATTCGAAGATGAGGAAGAGAAGATCGACGCGTTTGTGAAAGGATTACCGAAAAGAATCCAAGAAGATATAAGTTCACACGAGCCCGCCTCCATACAACAGGCATGTAGAATGGCTCACAAACTAGTGAACCAGATTGAAGAAAGAATTAAAGAACAGACTGCTGAAGAGGCCAATGTGAAGCAAGTCAAAAGAAAGTGGGAGGAAAACGGTGATAAGAATCACCAATACAACAACAACAGCAATTACAACAATAATCGCAACAATTATCCCAACAATCGCAACATCAATCGCAACTACAACAAACGGCCCAACAACAACAACAACAACAACAATAACAACAGCAACTACAACAATCATCCCAACAACAATAATAACCGCAACAACAACAACAATCAGAAGCAGCTATGCCAAAGGTGTGAAAAGTATCACTCGGGGTTCTGCACCAAATTTTGCAACAAGTGTAAAAGAAATGGTCATAGCGCGGCCAAGTGTGAGGTCTACGGACCAGGGGTTAATAGAACGAAAGGAACAAATGGTGTCGGAACGAGTAATAGCGGAGCAAGTAGTGTCGGAGCAAGTTATGCCAATGTAGTTTGTTATAAATGTGGAAAACCGGGCCACATTATTAGAAATTGCCCGAACCAGGAGAACACGAATGGACAAGGCCGCGGAAGAGTTTTCAATATTAATGCGGTAGAGGCACAGGAAGACCCGGAGCTTGTTACGGGTACGTTTCTTATTGACAATAAATCTGCTTACGTTTTATTTGATTCGGGTGCGGATAAAAGCTATATGAGTAGAGATTTTTGTGCTAAATTAAGTTGTCCATTGACGCCTTTGGATAGTAAATTTTTACTCGAATTAGCAAATGGTAAATTAATTTCAGCAGTTTATATATGTCGGAATCGAGAAATTAAACTGGTTAGCGAAACATTTAAGATTGATTTGATACCAGTAGAGTTAGGGAGTTTTGATGTGATAATCGGTATGGACTGGTTGAAAGAAGTGAAAGCAGAGATCGTTTGTTACAAAAATGCAATTCGCATTATACGAGAAAAAGGAAAACCCTTAATGGTGTACGGAGAAAAGGGCAACACGAAGCTACATCTTATTAGTAATTTGAAGGCACAAAAACTAATAAGAAAAGGTTGCTATACTGTTCTAGCACACGTCGAGAAAGTACAAACTGAAGAAAAGAGCATCAATGATGTTCCCGTCGCAAAAGAATTTCCCGATGTATTTCCGAAAGAATTACCGGGATTACCCCCACATCGATCCGTTGAATTTCAAATAGATCTTGTACCAGGAGCTGCACCAATAGCTCGTGCTCCTTACAGACTCGCACCCAGTGAGATGAAAGAACTGCAAAGCCAATTACAAGAACTTTTAGAGCGTGGTTTCATTCGACCAAGCACATCACCGTGGGGAGCTCCTGTTTTGTTTGTCAAGAAGAAAGATGGTACATTCAGGTTGTGTATCGACTACCGAGAGTTGAACAAACTTACCATCAAGAACCGCTACCCACTACCGAGAATCGACGACTTATTTGATCAACTACAAGGCTCGTCTGTTTATTCAAAGATTGACTTACGTTCCGGGTATCATCAAATGCGGGTGAAAGAAGATGATATTCCAAAGACTGCTTTCAGAACACGTTACGGTCATTACAAGTTTATGGTCATGCCGTTTGGTTTAACTAATGCACCAGCTGTGTTCATGGACCTTATGAACCGAGTGTGTGGACCATACCTTGACAAGTTTGTCATTGTTTTCATTGATGACATACTTATTTACTCAAAGAATGACCAAGAACACGGTGAACATTTGAGAAAGTTGTTAGATGTATTGAGGAAGGAAGAACTGTACGCTAAGTTTTCAAAGTGTGCATTTTGGTTGGAAGAAGTTCAATTCCTCGGTCACATAGTGAACAAATAAGGTATTAAGGTGGATCCGGCAAAGATAGAAACTGTTGAAAAGTGGGAAACCCCGAAAACTCCGAAACACATACGCCAGTTTTTAGGACTAGCTGGTTACTACAGAAGGTTCATCCAAGACTTTTCCAGAATAGCAAAACCCTTGACTGCATTAACGCATAAAGGGAAGAAATTTGAATGGAATGATCAACAAGAGAAAGCGTTTCAGTTATTGAAGAAAAAGCTAACTACGGCACCTATATTGTCATTGCCTGAAGGGAATGATGATTTTGTGATTTATTGTGATGCATCAAAGCAAGGTCTCGGTTGTGTATTAATGCAACGAACGAAGGTGATTGCTTATGCGTCTAGACAATTGAAGATTCACGAACAAAATTATACGACGCATGATTTGGAATTAGGAGCGGTTGTTTTTGCATTAAAGACTTGGAGGCACTACTTATATGGGGTCAAAAGTATTATATATACCGACCACAAATGTCTTCAACACATATTTAATCAGAAACAACTGAATATGAGGCAGCGTAGGTGGATTGAATTATTGAATGATTACGACTTTGAGATTCGTTACCACCCGGGGAAGGCAAATGTGGTAGCCGATGCCTTGAGCAGGAAGGACAGAGAACCCATTCGAGTAAAATCTATGAATATAATGATTCATAATAACCTTACTACTCAAATAAAGGAGGCGCAACAAGGAGTTTTAAAAGAGGGAAATTTAAAGGATGAAATACCCAAAGGATCGGAGAAGCATCTTAATATTCGGGAAGACGGAACCCGGTATAGGGCTGAAAGGATTTGGGTACCAAAATTTGGAGATATGAGAGAAATGGTACTTAGAGAAGCTCATAAAACCAGATACTCAATACATCCTGGAACGGGGAAGATGTACAAGGATCTCAAGAAACATTTTTGGTGGCCGGGTATGAAAGCTGATGTTGCTAAATACGTAGGAGAATGTTTGACGTGTTCTAAGGTCAAAGCTGAGCATCAGAAACCATCAGGTCTACTTCAACAACCCGAAATCCCAGAATGGAAATGGGAAAACATTACCATGGATTTCATCACTAAATTGCCAAGGACTGCAAGTTGTTTTGATACTATTTGGGTAATAGTTGATCGTCTCACCAAATCAGCACACTTCCTGCCAATAAGAGAAGATGACAAGATGGAGAAGTTAGCACGACTGTATTTGAAGGAAGTTGTCTCCAGACATGGAATACCAATCTCTATTATCTCTGATAGGGATGGTAGATTTATTTCAAGATTCTGGCAGACATTACAGCAAGCATTAGGAACTCGTCTAGACATGAGTACTGCCTATCATCCACAAACTGATGGGCAGAGCGAAAGGACGATACAAACGCTTGAAGACATGCTACGAGCATGTGTTATTGATTTCGGAAACAGTTGGGATCGACATCTACCGTTAGCAGAATTTTTCTACAACAACAGCTACCATTCAAGCATTGAGATGGCGCCGTTTGAAGCACTTTATGGTAGAAAGTGCAGGTCTCCGATTTGTTGGAGTGAAGTGGGGGATAGACAGATTACGGGTCCGGAGATTATACAAGAAACTACCGAGAAGATCATCCAAATTCAACAACGGTTGAAAACTGCCCAAAGTCGACAAAAGAGCTACGCTGACATTAAAAGAAAAGATATAGAATTTGAAATTGGAGAGATGGTCATGCTTAAAGTTGCACCTTGGAAAGGCGTTGTTCGATTTGGTAAACGAGGGAAATTAAATCCAAGGTATATTGGACCATTCAAGATTATTGATCGTGTCAGACCAGTAGCTTACCGACTTGAGTTACCTCAACAACTCGATGCTGTACATAACACTTTCTACGTCTCGAATTTGAAGAAATGTTTTGCTAAAGAAGATCTCACTATTCCGTTAGATGAAATCAAAATCAACGAAAAACTCCAATTCATCGAAGAACCCGTCGAAATAATGGATCGTGAGGTTAAAAGACTTAAGCAAAACAAGATACCAATTCAATTCACACAAATTTCAGTTTTCATAATATAACATAATTACATACAGAAACTTCAACGATCATAACTTAGGCTATACAAAACGAAATCATGCGATTCTTGCGAGCAGAGTTATTATTTTTCGATAGATTTTCATCTAGATACTTTTCATTTATAGAATAATTGATTACGATACCAGTAGTATGCCTTTTAAATTCGGGATTCAATTAAAACACACAAACCGAGCAAATTAACGACTAATATCATGCATACACACATAGGATTGAGCAATAGACCAACCAACACTGTGTAAACTAACAAAAATCATATTTATAAAATAAGAGTTTGCAAATATACCTCAAACTAGCAATCAATTCATATTACTAGATGTAGAATGTCGCGTAGAACAACTTTGATGTTCAAGGTTTTGGCTAATTTCAACTTTTTGATGGTGAATTTGGGTGATGATGATGATGAACGACTTTGAGGGATGGGGAAGGGTTTTTGATCGACTATAATTAGGTTAGGAGAGTTTACAGTGTTTTGATTTATTACCGTAATTAGTTTTAGGGCCTAATTAAGTAGTTAATGGACCAATTAAGCAAAGAGACCCAAATTAAAAGTCATGGGTGAATAATTTCGGCCCTTAGATCATAAAGGGAAGTTTTTGGGCTGATTTAAACTAGTTGGTACATTTATAGTGTAGCCCGTTAGGTGTCGATAGGTTATGTGGCCCGAAAACACGAACCGAGTTGCTAAACGTTGATTTCTCGTGTTTCTAATCTATAAAAATTCTAATAAATCAAAAGTAATTTTAAAACATGATAACTATATAAAATAATTATTAAAAGTGAATTACATTATGTTTTGGCTTGCTAGTACACTAAGTGTGGTTTGTTTCTAGTTGCCATTAACCGAAACCGAATTCCCGGAACGTTAACTGGTCGTTAAAACGTATCCCACTAAGTTTAATTCATTAAATATATAATAAATTAAATGTGCTTTTCTCAAAGTTAATAATTATTAAAAATAATTATTTTATTAAAAATTCAATCGTTTCGCAGTCTCGTGATGTAGTGACCCGAACTTTTCCATGTTTATATATATTAATTGAGATTGATATTTACATGATTAAATGTTTCCAACATGTTAAGCAATCAAACTTGTTAAGACTTGATTAATTAAAATATGTTTCATATAGACAATTGACCACCCAAGTTGACCGGTGATTCACGAACGTTAAAACTTGTAAAAACTATATGATGACATATATATGGATATGTATATAGTTAACATGATACTATGATAAGTAAACATATCATTAAGTATATTAACAATGAACTACATATGTAAAAACAAGACTACTAACTTAATGATTTTTAAACGAGACATATATGTAACGATTATCGTTGTAAAGACATTTAATGTATATATATCATATTAAGAGATATTCATACATGATAATATCATGATAATATAATAATTTAAAATCTCATTTGATATTATAAACATTGGGTTAACAACATTTAACAAGATCGTTAACCTAAAGGTTTCAAAACAACACTTACATGTAACGACTAACGATGACTTAACGACTCAGTTAAAATGTATATACATGTAGTGTTTTAATATGTATTTATACACTTTTGAAAGACTTCAATACACTTATCAAAATACTTCTACTTAACAAAAATGCTTACAATTACATCCTCGTTCAGTTTCATCAACAATTCTACTCGTATGCACCCGTATTCGTACTCGTACAATACACAGCTTTTAGATGTATGTACTATTGGTATATACACTCCAATGATCAGCTCTTAGCAGCCCATGTGAGTCACCTAACACATGTGGGAACCATCATTTGGCAACTAGCATGAAATATCTCATAAAATTACAAAAATATGAGTAATCATTCATGACTTAATTACATGAAAACAAAATTACATATCCTTTATATCTAATCCATACACCAACGACCAAAAACACCTACAAACACTTTAATTCTTCAATTTTCTTCATCTAATTAATCTCTCTCAAGTTCTATCTTCAAGTTCTAAGTGTTCTTCATATATTCTACAAGTTCTAGTTACATAAAATCAAGAATACTTTCAAGTTTGCTAGCTCACTTCCAATCTTGTAAGGTGATCATCCAACCTCAAGAAATCTTTGTTTCTTACAGTAGGTTATCATTCTAATACAAGGTAATAATCATATTCAAACTTTGGTTCAATTTCTATAACTATAACAATCTTATTTCAAGTGATGATCTTACTTGAACTTGTTTTCGTGTCATGATTCTGCTTCAAGAAGTTTGAGCCAGCCAAGGATCCGTTGAAGCTAGATCTATTTTTCTCTTTTCTAGTAGGTTTATCCAAGGAACTTAAGGTAGTAATGATGTTCATAACATCATTCGATTCATACATATAAAGCTATCTTATTCGAAGGTTTAAACTTGTAATCACTAGAACATAGTTTAGTTAATTCTAAACTTGTTCGCAAACAAAAGTTAATCCTTCTAACTTGACTTTTAAAATCAACTAAACACATGTTCTATATCTATATGATATGATAACTTAATTATTTAAAACCTGGAAACACGAAAAACACCGTAAAACCGGATTTAAGCCGTCGTAGTAACACCGCGGGCTGTTTTGGGTTAGTTAATTAAAAACTATGATAAACTTTGATTTAAAAGTTGTTATTCTGAGAAAATGATTTTTATTATGAACATGAAACTATATCCAAAAATTATGGTTAAACTCAAAGTGGAAGTATGTTTTCTAAAATGGTCATCTAGACGTCGTTCTTTCGACTAAAATGACTACCTTTACAAAAATGACTTGTAACTTATTTTTCCGACTATAAACCTATACTTTTTCTGTTTAGATTCATAAAATAGAGTTCAATATGAAACCATAGCAATTTGATTCACTCAAAACGGATTTAAAATGAAGAAGTTATGGGTAACACAAGATTGGATAATTTTTCTCATTTTAGCTACGTGAAAATTGGTAACAAATCTATTCCAACCATAACTTAATCAACTTGTATTGTATATTATGTAATCTTGAGATACCATAGACACGTATACAATGTTTCGACCTATCATGTCGACACATCTATATATATTTCGGAACAACCATAGACACTCTATATGTGAATGTTGGAGTTAGCTATACAGGGTTGAGGTTGATTCCAAAATATATATATAGTTTGAGTTGTGATCAATACTGAGATACGTATATACTGGGTCGTGGATTGATTCAAGATAATATTTATCGATTTATTTCTGTACATCTAACTGTGGACAACTAGTTGTAGGTTACTAACGAGGACAGCTGACTTAATAAACTTAAAACATCAAAATATATTAAAAGTGTTGTAAATATATTTTGAACATACTTTGATATATATGTATATATTGTTATAGGTTCGTGAATCAACCAGTGGCCAAGTCTTACTTCCCGACGAAGTAAAAACTGTGAAAGTGAGTTATAGTCCCACTTTTAAAATCTAATATTTTTGGGATGAGAATACATGCAGGTTTTATAAATGATTTACAAAATAGACACAAGTACGTGAAACTACATTCTATGGTTGAATTATCGAAATCGAATATGCCCCTTTTTATTAAGTCTGGTAATCTAAGAATTTGGGAACAGACACCCTAATTGACGCGAATCCTAAAGATAGATCTATTGGGCCTAACAAACCCCATCCAAAGTACCGGATGCTTTAGTACTTCGAAATTTATATCATATCCGAAGGGTGTCCCGGAATGATGGGGATATTCTTATATATGCATCTTGTTAATGTCGGTTACCAGGTGTTCACCATATGAATGATTTTTATCTCTATGTATGGGATGTGTATTGAAATATGAAATCTTGTGGTCTATTATTATGATTTGATATATATAGGTTAAACCTATAACTCACCAACATTTTTGTTGACGTTTTAAGCATGTTTATTCTCAGGTGATTATTAAGAGCTTCCGCTGTCGCATACTTAAATAAGGACGAGATTTGGAGTCCATGCTTGTATGATATTGTGTAAAAACTGCATTCAAGAAACTTATTTTGTTGTAACATATTTGTATTGTAAACCATTATGTAATGGTCGTGTGTAAACAGGATATTTTAGATTATCATTATTTGATAATCTACGTAAAGCTTTTTAAACCTTTATTGATGAAATAAAGGTTATGGTTTATTTTAAAATGAATGCAGTCTTTGAAAAACGTCTCATATAGAGGTCAAAACCTCGCAACGAAATCAATTAATATGGAACGTTTTTAATCAATAAGAACGGGACATTTCACGTGAGACCTTTGTTGCAGTTTTTAAAATCGTATCGTTTTTTCAGTATTTCAAAACATGAAATAAGATTTTCCTGATTAATATATTCACATATTAATTACATTAGTTCTCCAAGAACCAAGTATGCACTTAATTAGATTAAATACACAAAATTTAAGTAAGTTCCGTTAAATAACTTAACGGACAGTTAACGAAACTTAACGGAAATAGCAGGGTTGTTACATGCTACTTGTGATTAACGGATCGAATCCATCGATCACTTGATGTTTTCGTGTTCGGTTGTAACTACTCTATGCAGAAGAGTTCGTGTTTGGGGTTCAAATCAACATTCTGGATGTCTCTTCGTGTTCAAAGTGGATTACGTGGTTTGATAATGGCATTATTCATTTGATGCTAAGACTCATTTGTTCGTGATTTTTCCGCTACGGTTTGACATATTTGGAGGTAACGTACCAACATATTTTCGCTAACAGGTCGATAAAGAAAGAGTCGTTGTTTGATTTCGTTTGTATTTCTTCGAATAATTGGATTCGTAGTCATAGTAATTGTAAGTTACGTTGGAACATGTGGCTTATGAAGCCATTATAATTCCGTTTGCTTTTTATTTCCTAGTTGCTTGTTAGGGAGGTTTTTAATAAAAATTGTTGTTTCGAAAGGAAAATAAAATGAAAAGCGCGTTACTAAGAACATTGTAGTAAAGTCTAGGAATTACTCTTTTTTGAGTTATTTGGAGATTTCGGAACGACATCGTGTTTAGTGAATCTTTCTTTTGTAGGAATACTATTTTTGATTACATTATATTGTATTTTTATCTTTGGTTTAAAAATAGGGGGCACTTAGTTTCAAATTTGAACTTATGGCTCTAAACTTCTTGTAATTTTCTCTCTTAGCCTTTTGCTAGAGAGCGTGTGTTAATTTGTGAAATTCTCTGTCATTACAAAATATATATATATATAAATCTAAGGGTATTTGGATTAGTGATTATATGAGATGTTTGATCACTATAGTAACAAAAAGTAAATAATTAGTAGTGTGTGTTTGAAATAAATGATTATTCGTGTTTTATTTAAAATAAACACAGTATTAGAGAGGTCCTAATGGTTTAGTTTTAGTCCTACAGGACTAGACGTTACATCAGCGTCACATCAGCATTTCCTTTCCAGTACTAAACAATTCAAACAGTTACACCTTTTTTCCATATTTTTTAATTATTTTTTATTTTTTTCTAAACAATTAAATAATTAAAATTAAACATAAAAGTTATTAATATAAAACTAAAATTTCATTCAAAATAAAAAAAAAATGTTACAATAATTAAAATTAAATGCGACATAAATAAAAATAAAATACAAAAAATAAACTACTCGTCGTCGTCCGGACGTATCAATTCCTTAGCATATTTTTTCTTAAGTCTCGCTCGATAATTAATCATCATTTCATATTCGTCGGGAGGCAAGTCACGTGACACCAGTTTGGAAAGAAGCTTCAAACTTTTCAACATTGTTCTCGTCCCGCTTTCTTCACAAAGTTTTTCCATGATTTGAGTCGCCGCTAGTTGAGAAGATTCGTCGGATTGAGCTATCTTTATCCGAACTTCGTCGGATGACATACGACTCGCTGCATCGGATGAGTACGAATCCCGTTGACTTTTAGCTCGACTTGGAGGACGTCGGATTGGGTTGTGATCTTTAAGTAAATTTTTAAAGTGGGTTGGGTCGGGGTTCGTGCTCGTGTTCGGGTTCGAACTAGCCTCGGTTGGAATTGTTATTTCATCGGCTTGTTTTCTTTTGTTGGTAGCCGATATACCTTCACTTTCCATAAACTTCGGGCAATCCCTTAAAACTCGCCACACATCCTCAAAAGCGAATTGTCTTCGGGTTTGGTGTTTGAATTGTTTTCGGACCGCATTCATAACGTCTTCCCTCGAACAACCACTTTACCACATTTTCTCAAGTTTCGAATAAATAGCAATAAAAATCTTAACATCTCTTTGAATTTTACCCCATTTGCCACTTATTTGATTGGCACGCCTTTGCTCCGAAACTAACGAATTGTATTGTCTTCGGACTTCAAAAAAAATGAATTATAAGTTTGGTCATTTCCCGAATCCGGATGTTCGGAAACGTACACATAACGCTCGGCTAAAATTGTAGTTGTCTAAAAGGTAGAAATGAAGTGTATTTATATAGTGTTTATAAAAGATAAAAAATAAAAAAAGAGCCGTTAGCTAGCCATTATATCTTCCTTTTTTATTTTTTATTTTTATCTCAAACGGTCATGTTTTTGCAAAATATCCGTCCACAAATATGATTAAAATGGACGATGGAAAAGGCGATGAGCTGGGCGACGAGTTGGGCAGCCCCCTGGGCGGCTCGCTGTCATCGGCGCCCAGTAGGGCAGATGGTTGGACTGCCCCAGGGCTCAACCATTGGGACTTCTCTTAGAAAACGCATTTTTTCTACATACGTCTAGAGTAACTGCAAATGAATTACAAATAAACATAAACAAATAGAATATGAATTTGAATATAAATATAGTCACTTAATTACTTTAAGTCATTAAAGCAAATTTTAGTGGGATATATGATAATTAAAATGGGAGGTAGTAACTAGTAATGGAGCAATGATGAAAACATGCTTAGAAGCTAAACTCTTATGTCCCAAAAATAACATTCGAATGTCATCAATGCTTGGGATCTGTAAATTAATCTTTAAATTTATAAATTTATTACTACATCTCAAATATTGCATGTGCACTCTTTAAATGTATTTAATCGTCTCCTCCATGATTGAAATTTTATTTCATATTTTATACTTTAGATCTAAGTATTTCTATTTTTTTTTTAAAAGCCAACAATTTATATTAAAATAAAAAGAGATACAACCAGGAGGGCCTTAGGCCAATATACAAATTATGCTATAATCATAGAGCTAATAGCTAAACACGAAAATAATGCTTAAAAATTAGAGTAATCACGAGAATATAGACAGTGTGTATGGTTAATTGTTGATAGGAAAAAGCCTTCACCCGCCGGTTACTACTAAGAGGGATCAACTTGTATAAGAACAAGCCGGATTAGGACCCGAAATACAGTGCTGATCTAATGCAGCGACAAAGCAATCGAGCCTAAACCACTTAGACTCCTCTAAGTAATAATTCAGCAGGATCCGGCATAAAAAACCTACCTTAACCAACACCTACTTTTGCGAGTGATGCATCAAAACTTTTAGGGTTCGTGATCCACGTTAACCAATTTAGCGATCCTTTTTTCCAACGGGCGTTTATCCACTCGAAACATTTGCTTTGAATTTCTGCTACGGTCTTTGAGGAGCTAAGGCAATTACCTCCAAAAGTACTGGCATTTCTGTGAGTCCAAATATGATATGATGTGACCCAAACCGTGGCTTGCCATATGGATACCCCATGGTTGGAGTTTAAAAACGGATTTGAACTTTGTGCAATGTCGGAAATACTTGAGATAGGTAGATGATTGAAATTCCACCACTTTTGGATTCTTTTCCAAATGTCTTTGGCAAAACTACAAGTTAGGAGCGTGTGATGTAGAGTTTCAATATCATCATCACAAACCGGACATCTCAATGAGTGGAGATCAATACCTTTTTTATCTAGCGCGACTCTAACGGGAAATTTGTTTTGTTTCGCCCTCCAAATGAAGATACCAATTTTTTGCGGGATGAGTGGGTTAAGATCCGTAGGCTGGGGAGGTGAAGAAAGAACTTTTTCAGCGGCTAGAGAGCTAAGTAATCGAACCAACGAGCTGGTGGAGAACAGACCCGACGGGTCATATTTCCAGGACCACGGGCCAGCCGAAGGATGAGACTGGGTAGCAGGAGAATGAGAAAAAGGGTGTGCTCTGATGGAGTCGATAAGAGCAAAAAGTTCATCCTCAGTACGCCATCTCGGGGGCATGGACCAATTCCATTTGAAAATCAACGGATTAACCGTTACATCCAAACGGTCGGCAATGAAAGCCTCTGGTGTAGCCTCGAGTTTGAAAAGTCTCGGGTATGCGTCTTTGAGCGGTACGTCTCCCATCCACTTATCAATCCAAAATCTCGTGTCCGCACCAATTCCTACATCTTTGACAAAAGCGTTAGAGAGATTACACCCTAACTTAGTTAGGGTGTCTTCAATATTAATAATATTATACCAAGGGCGACCCGAAAGATTTTTCAATTTGTTCCCGGGTATCGAGGTACAACATCCCAAACCCCCGCCAATTCCATAAATACTTTTGATAATGCGAACCCAAAAAACGTTTTCACCCGAGAGGAATCTCCACCACCATTTGGATAGGAGTGCAAGATTTTTAATTTTCAAGGAGCAAACATTTAAACCACCAAATTCGTAAGGAAAAAGTATTTGTTCCCATTTAACCCAAGCCATTTTTTTCTCATCTTGAGATCCCCCCCCCCCCCCCCCCCCCCCAAAAAATCACGACGATACCCTTCAAGTTCTTTAATTACATTATCAGGTGCTTTGAAAAGTGAAAAATAATAAAGTGGGAGACTAGTTAACACCGCTTTAATTAACGTGAGACGACCTCCAAAAGAGATAGATTTAGCTTTCCAATCCGATAAACGTTTTTTGAACTTTTCGAGAATAGGAGCCCAAGTATTATACTAAGAAATATGAGCCCCAATTGGGAGCCCAAGGTAGCTAAATGGAAAAGACCATTCTTTGCAATTAAACCACGAAGCTAAGCTAGCAAGTTCGGAAGAGGTCGTACGAATACCATAAACACTACTTTTATTGAGATTAATTTTTAGGCCCGATAGATCCTCGAAACATTTAAGAATTTTCAAAATATTTCTAACCTCGACTTTGTTCCATTTTCCAAAAATAATTGTGTCATCCACATATTGGAGGTGTGACACAACAACATTATCTTTCCCAATCTCGACACCATTGATTAGCTTTTTGTTTGTTGCAATTTTTAAAAGTTGGTTTAATCCTTCGTCCGCAATGATGAAAAGAAAAGGGGATAGAGGGTCCCCTTGTCTTACACCTCTTTTGGGGAAGAATTGGTCGGTGGGTGAACCATTGATTAAAACGGAAATAGATGTAGAATTAAGGCAATACATAATCCATTTTACCCATTTAGACCCAAACCCCATTGAAGACATTATTGAACTAAGAAAATCCCAATATAGACAATCAAAAGCTTTTTCAAAGTCAACTTTAAATATAAAACTCTTTTGATTTCTAGATTTAAGGTCTTCTAAAGATCCGAGAGCAATTAAGACACCATCAAGTATATATCTATTAGAGATAAAGGCGCTTTGCTCGTCACCTATTAGCTTCTGGATTATTTTGCGAATTCGGTTTGCAAGTAGTTTGGAAAGAATTTTGTAGTAATTCCCGATGAGACTAATAGGTCTAAAATTAGAGAAATTGAGAGGATCATTGACCTTAGGGATGAGAGTGATGAAAGAGGCGTTGCACCCGTTGGAAATGGATCCCGTTTCCCAGAACCACTTAAGAGCCTTGATAAGATCTTCTTTGATTATGTCCCAGAATTTGATATAAAACATGATATTAAAACCATCTGGTCCCGGCGCCTTATTTCTACCACAACTCTTAATAGCATCGAGAATTTCGGTTTCAGTAAAGGGAGACTCCAAAGCCTCGGCCGAGGGTGCTTCAATTTTTGGCCCGTGCCAATTATCAAACATCCATGACTCCGAGGTGTTCTTTTTGAAAAGTCCCTGAAAAAAAGAAAAAGCTTCATTTTTAATAGATAAGGGATTAGAATTCCATACCCCACCAATGTTGATTCCATGAATGTTATTTTTCTGATTCCTCCGCCGAATGTAGGAGTGGAAAAATTTGCTATTCTCTTCTCCTTCTAAGGCTAATTTGAATCTTGATTTTTGTTTAAGCATTTCTAATTGTGATTTCTCTTTTTGGAGGAGATTTTCTTTGTCTTTCATCCAATTGTTGTAGTCTTCATCATTTAGATTGGAAGTTTTGGCTTTCTTTTCCCATTCGGTGACCACACACGTCAATTCTTCGATTTTCGTTTTCAATTTACCATGAGAAGTCGAATACCACCTTTTCAGTTCTTGTTTGACTAACTTGAGTTTATCTCTGAAGATGCAATCAGGTTTGGAGCTATTTGTATTTTTATTCCAAGTTGTTTTGATGATGTCAAACGAATCTTCGTGCATTAACCATTCATCGAAAACTTTCACCGGTTTAGGTCCAAAATCGATATCACCATCTCTTAAGATAAGCGGGCAATGATCCGTGTGTTTTTTATCCAAAACCAAAACGTTTAAATTTGGCCATTGAAGGATGAGGTTTTCCGAGACGAGGTATCTATCAAGTTTGCTGAATTTCTTTCCATTATCACTAATTCGGGTGTACGTTCTTCCACCTAGAGGCAGATATAGCAATGAGTTCTCCTTGATAAAATCGTTGAAAAGTTTGGCCCGTCTTTCACAAAATTACGTATTTTTTCTTTCCGATGAGTACCTAACTTCATTAAAATCACCAAAAAGAGCCCACATAGCTCCATCATATTTCAGGATGTCATTAAGGTCGTTCCATATCTTTCTTTTTTCTGAATCAGAATGAGGACCGTAAATGTTCACAAGAATGATCTCGGTACCTACATCTTTCCAAAATCCTTTTATCGCAATAAAGGAGTCACGCTCAACAACACGGTTAGCATTAAAAAGATTAGGGTCCCAAATCGTAATAATCCCGCCCGAATCACCTTTTGATTTTTTAAAAGCGTATTTATAATCACAACTACCCTAAACCTTTTCCACCCAATATTCCGAGATTTTTTCGGCTTTTGTTTCCTGAAGGGCAATTACGTTTGGCCTTTGTTTATCACAAACCCGTTTGAACCAATTGAATTTATTTTTATCTTTAAGACCTAGACCTCTAATGTTAAGGGATAATATCTTCATATTTAACAGATTAGAATCGCGAAAAAATGGAACAAAAGTCAGAGGTTACCTCAAAGGTTGGAAGAAGGCTGTTTCCGTGATAAACCCAGGATTTCACCTACATCCTCGATATTTAGTGACGATTCTGATGTGTGGTTACCTCTAGGATCCGAGTTACGTGAAGATGATGGTTGATTTGTTTTAATTTTTTTCTTCTTTCGATTAGGGTTCTTGGCCTGAGACCTTGCCTTAAGAATTCGAGAAGTTGAGTTCCATTTTCTTATGTTGGACCAAACTGAGTCGGTTGAGGAAGTTTTTCTTTTTTTGCTTGGCATACCAGAAGGGTGATATGTGCACTGTTATACAGGAGAAGCAGAAGTGACATGATCTGAAGAAGATGTAGTAAACAGGAAGACATCAGAAGGCTGAGGAGGGACAGATTGAGACGGGCATGCATTCTCCTTGTCACTTGGTTGGGCCGGAAGGCTAACAGATTGGGCTACGTAAGAAAAAAGAATCAGATATATCATTGGGCTTATCTGCAAATGGGCTAGGGGAATCAGGAACATCGATTGGGTTGGTAAACTTTTCATTAACAGTGGACTTGAATGAGGTTTCATTTACCGAGCAATACTTTGGGGGTTCGATTACCGGGCTTAACTCTTCATTGTCACTTTGGGGAAAACGAATATGGGTATTTTCAAGGTCAGCTTTTGGAGTTCCACTAACGTTATCATTAATCTCGTCATTAATCTCGTCATTAAAGTTAGCTAACGTGGCAAATAAATTTGAACTACCCCCCTCGCCGGCCGGTAAGTCGTTTTCCGGTGGCCAAACCTCATCATCATTATCGTCTTTTTCGTAGAAAGCATGATTTGATTCATTATCATCTTCTTTGTTGGTATTGTTATCAGACGAATCATGTTACATTTCCTTCATCTCAATTTCAATAATTCCTTTTACATCCTCGATTACATGAATGTAATGAATACTTCCATCATCGACTTTTGCATGGACTTTGGTATTAATAAGTTTATCACCCCATAATTTGACGAGAACTTTGGCCGTTACAAGATTTTGGTTACCGATAAATTCGCAATTATGGACATCATGAATCGTACCGAACCACCTGGCTATCTTCCTGAAATTTTTTTCTGACCAACAAGTGATTGAGACGCCTCTGATCGTTAGCCAAGATAATCTAGCTGACTTGAAACATTTGTCATCGACTTTACGAATATTTTTAGCCAACTTTTGAGATTATGGTTATCCTCACTTAGTATAGTATTAACTATTGATTCATCCTCGAAAGTGAGACATATTTCGAGTCCACCAAGGTATTAGATGTTGAACTTTGACAATCCCTCGGCGGTGCAAAGAGTGGGGAAGTCTTCAATAAGATCAATGTCAATAATCTCGCCAATAATAGCCTTTTTAAGAATTTCTTTGTTTGATATTTCAGGTTCTAACGTGACCATACGAGGCTTGTCCCAGGGGTTGGAGATTGTTTCTGCTGGAGTAGTAGTAGGGGGATTTGGATCAGAGGTTGGGGGGTTGGTTTCACGGCTCGTGGATTTAGGAACATAATGAGTTTTAGGTTTATTAGGTCCGACAGATTGGTGGGGATTTGCAAGGTTTTGGTTACTGAAGCGTGAAGGTTTGGGAGGTGCAGGTTCATGAAGACGATTCATATTCAGAAAGAATTACCACAATCATAGATGGTTCTAGAATTAGGGTTTGCCTATATATAAAAACCCTAGAGAGCCATAAACAAACAACAATATTTACGTAGCACTTACTCTGTCAGATTCCCACGAGTGAGTTACGTCATCGTTCAACTTTAAGGTTAACATGTCAGTCATTATCGACGGTAACCTACAACCTTCTTTGGGGCCATCGAACAACGAACATTATCGATGGTGGACTTCAACGTTTAACCACCAAATCGATATCATATCGATCCGGATTATTCACTGTAACTGGACCGGAGAGTTAAATACCAAGATTTAAACTCTACATTATTCGTGAAACGTGAATTTAATCCCTTATGAAAAATCTATGCATCATCAACATATAACCAATCCCCCTGTCCTCAAAATGAGAAATATGTATTTTCTTATATGTGAGTAGTATTTACATATTTTTAGATAAACAACTTCTCTTTTAGACTGTGTCTTACGCAACATCAAGTGGGGCGTCAAATGATGTGTTAAATTTTGACGAAAATAACGCTGCGTATTTTGACGAAATTTGAGAGTTAGATACTTAAGCAACGGGTAAACTAGAAATTTGACACCCAATTAAATTCGACACCCCATTTTATATTACTGGTATTTATTTTTTTCAATCCAACTCTCACTCATATTTTACACCAACGTCCAAATATTCTCACTCAAATTTGTCATTCACCTCCCATGAAACGGATGAGTAGTGTTGAAGTAGGGACACCTAATTTGAGTAGCAAAGGAAAACAAAAAGAATATATAAGTATAATCGTCATAATAACTAAAATCCAGAAAATTGTATATTCTCTGTGCAGAATACATATCAGCATGAATAATTAAATAAACGGTAAAAAGTAAAATGATGTATCCACAAGGACCGCATCAAGGATTACTAAATAGAGTAAAAACACTAAACTGAGTGAAAAGGTTTCGTCTTAGGCAGCTATCAACCGTATTTCGTATATAAGGTTTTTTTTTTTTTTTTTTTTTTTTTAGCATGGTTATCCTAACAAAACATAAGAAATAGGCCTATTAAAAAGTATAAAAATGCACAACATCCAAAATCACCTTAATCTAAGAATCCTACAATTTTTGCACTCATATTTGACAAGTGAGTAACCTTTTAAAAGAAAGTATAAAACATTTGAACAAAAAATGTGTCAAGCCATCCTGTCATAACTAGTAAAAGTAGGAAAAGTTACCCTTATTGACCCTACCCATTTTGACCGTTTAACTGGGTCTTTTAATTTTAACCATACCTACAAGGAGTTCTTCAGCAAATCAGCATATCATCATCATTAGCAAATTCAAACTACTACAAATCAATCATATTCAGGTAATGAAAGATACCGTCAATCTTTAGTAACAAGAAAAAAGCGAATATTGGCACTTGAGCATGTAAAATCGTAACAGTACATTTTGCTCAACTAGTTCTTAATAAATATCTCGCGTTCCACTCAGGCAGAGGCAGATACAGCTTCAGACATTTCATGTTCAACAACGGCTGGCTCAACAGGATAGTATGAGTAGTGAAGTTCACCAACGTCATCACCCGATAGCTTTGTCCATCCAGTTGGTCCCACGTGGTAAACTGAAAACAAAATTACCAATAGTTATTAAATCGAGTAATGTACCATTATGTTCAAACAGAAGAGGTAATGGTAGTAGAAGGGTCCCACACATTTTTTATGAGTAATGTACCATTTTTTTCTTAAAATTAGAAAATCCAGTAGTTTAAAACTTTATATGTACTAGGCACTTTAAATACAGTTTGGCCAACTTTCTACCCGTTTGACCCATTTCCTTTTAGCTGAACCTTACATTCTACTCATTTGAACCCTTATAGATGAAGCACAACTGAACAACCCAAGGTCCCAAAGGCTCAGCCATAGGTACATTTATCACTAGAGCAAAAATATAAAATATTCAACGATAATTCACAAGCAGAGAGATAGAGAGTGTACCGCTAGCAACACCGCCACTAGCCCCATCGCGGAATGTCGCATGATAGATGGCTCTCCTGGCCAATTCAGCAGCTTCGTCGATTGTCATATCATATTTGTACCTATCAAATAGCAAAATCAAGACAAAATCAAACTTCATTGCATCAGCAAGTACAATATTAAAAACATAACTTTTGTCTTTATAGACATGTCATGTGAAGCTTTAGCAACAAGCCGAAGCAAGTTTGGATTTATCGTAAAATATTCTTTTGTTGGATACTTGGATTTTATAAATATTTTGGTTCCCGTAAAAGGTTGTAAGCATTTAAAAACTATTTATGAAGTATAATTGTAAATTGTAATTTATGTAAAGTATACATGGTGAAGTTAGCATATTAGAAGCAGAGTCTTCAAAAGATGTCTCATGTTCAGGGTGAGGTGGAAAAGAATGGGAGTGCTCACCCACTATCTAGTACACCATAAGCATATGGTGAACCAGACCCAACTGAGAACTTTTGTCCCTTGAGGCGTCCTCCTTCGCTGTCAACATAGTATAGACCTGGGCCCTACAACATCACGGGGCATATTTTAGAACAATATAGGTAGGCCAAACATCATGCTAAAGGTACACGAGCATCAGGTTTAAATGTTCGACTGTATATACCTTTTCGTCCCACCCTGCAATCATTGTCCCAACGGACAATCCCATTCCACGGTAAGAATAAAGAATATTTGCGAGCAACTTTGAAGCACCGGTCACTGAAATCCTTCTCTTGTTTGCCAACTCATGCAGACGACACTGAAAGGAAATAAGGGGTATTGATCAGCCAATAATGTATGCATTTTACTATGATGTATGCATTTTATATGCATTAATTCTGAAAGAGGCTACAATGACGGTATTGAAGTATCAACACAATGGGTTTACCTTGATGCCTAAATTTCTGTGCCAAAATTGGCAATCAGCAGCTCCTCCAGCCATTGTACCAAGCATATAAGGATTAATTTCGATAATTTTCTTCACAGATTGTGATGCTGAGAACAAATATTATCATAAAGATGCAGAAAACTGAAGTATAGGGTATTTAAAATTTAATAACTACAAGCACTCTTTTCCCTTACGGAAAGAATCAAATGCATAGGTGAAAATCCTTTTGATGCGGCAAACAATCAGTAAAAGTATCAGAATACGAAAATGAAGCCGAGGCTGAAGACATTATTTGACTCCATCTTACCACTATAACTATAACATCTATATGTAACTAAGTGCCAAAGAGTCGAAGATCTAGGTTCTAAAGACAGTACCAATGTAGTTACCATAACCATCAATTTGGTGCCACTAGAATAAGTTTTTTAACTCATACCATATCCGTACATGAAGACTTAAGATTAAATAATTAAAAAAAAAGCCTACACAAAGCATTCTTCTGGATGTTTTCGGATCTACTTTATCTATGGGATTCTATCTTAATTAAGGATCATCCTTTGCCTTTATTTTGTCCTACATATCTTAAAACTTATCGTATATGAGTAGGGATATATACAGTAAGATAATTATCTTTTAATCACTTCTCTTATCAATATCTTTAAGAATAAATGCACCGACCAAACAGGTTAAAAGTCAAAAAGTATTCATATTATCGAACTATTGGACTACTGGAACGATAATCACTAGGTAATTCTATCATTTATGTCATACATAAGCATACATTTATATATTTAAAGATCATAAGTCTGATCCACATTACAAGTTGTTTGATGTCTACGAGTACTAAACGTGCAGCACTCACTGGGATTACCATGAAGACTTGTTGACAATTTTGGATTAGTTTTCAATTTTCATATTTTTCTGTTTAAGTATTTATACATTCGTTCCACTGCAACGCACATGGTAAACACGTACTGAGTTATAAAGCATGAAACTAAAACAGTTCCATAATGCAAAGCAGCAAACCTATGTGAAATACACATGTTGCAAATGAACGAATTCAAATGCATAGGCTCAATGTATCATATTTATACAAAGCTAAATATATAAATTAAATTATAGCAAGAGGTTATACAGATATATCCTCCCATGCTAGCTCGAGAATCAGCAGCAACCATAACACCATCCTTAAAAATGAAAGCCAACGTTGTCGTTCCCTTTGCTGGCTTCACCATTTGGATAGAATTCTTCTGGAATCCATCAAACTACAACAATAAAATAAAGGTAGTTATTAACCTTACAACACATCCACTTGATGATTATCGAAGAAACGAGTACTGTAGCACATAACAAAGCTAAAAAACTCACATCTGATGTAACTGGAAGGTCAAATGAAGGGGAATCTGTGAATCCATCAGAAAACAACTCATTATTTCCACCGTAAAGCGGTGCACTCGATTCTAGTCCACTAAAGTCAAGCTGCTTCATTATTATAACCTAAAATCATCAATTCATAAACAACTATCAAATTCCATATTTAACCTGATACTTTACACTATAAACCAAAGAAATGTGATCTCATCAACAACATTAGCAATTAATGTAGACATACGTAAGCTAATGCAGCTATATATACCAAAAATAGCAGTTCATACAGAATAATACAAAATGAAATTCGTGACGAAACCCTAGAAATTGATTGAATATGATTCCAATAGAATACAAAAACTGTTTATAATTAATCATACGATCGGATTCAACAGTAACTAGAATCGCTTTGTTAGCTTAGAATCATACCTTTAAATCGGAGTAGTATAACAATATCGTTGATACGTTGATTTATTAAAAAAGAAAACTAGACTTGAACGGAAGTATTTTAATGAGTGATTTCTTGAACAACAATATAACTTTGAGATCCGAGTTGTTTGTTTGGATCGGGTGAACCCGGTCAAGTTTGATTATGTCGACATTTGGGCCTACATAACATTTTGGGCTTACTTTGTCTATTAATTCACTAGGACCACAAGCTACGCAAGAACAACGGGACGAAATGTTGAACCACAACGATCACAACGAGCACTTTGGAGCCGTTGTAGTCTCCATTGATGTGTTGTGAGGGCGATCAACGAAAGTGACATCAGTAGTATATTGCACGCGTCGTTTTTTTTTTTTTCAGGTACATGTTGATCGATTTCAACTCCATAGACTATCCGTTACAATTTTATAAAAAGTAAATAAATCAAATTCTTTTTCTATATAAACACATACATATTTCATATTTTTTTCAAATACTATTCTACAAACAGTTCTATTATTCCATTCTGTTCTATATTATATAACTTTACCATATGTTTATCAAATAATGAAAATCAAGCGTTACTTAATGAACGACAACCACAAACGTCTTTAACGTCGAGGAAGGAAGAAGCACGGAGATCTGCGTCTGCGTCTTCTGATGTGGGAACGAGTTCACGTCAATCAATTTTATCGAAATTGGATCACTTTATGGACGACAACCACAAACGTCTTTAACGTCAGAAGAAGCGTCACCTAAGTTCAAAGAGTACGTTGCGCTCCAATCTGGTATATCAGGTATCAGTTTCTTGACCACATCAACCGAATACCTAAAAAACAAAAAGATGTCAAACGCATGAATAAGTATAAAACTCTTTTACGGGGTAAGTTCAGGGGGTATATTGACATATCAAATGACGAGAACGAAGGTGCGGGAATGAAGACGGTGAGTAATACTTTTATTTTATATAATTTTTAATTCTTAAGATTTTTTAAGTAATTTTTATTTAGGTGCTTAATTTTTAATCCCCCACCCCCACAACACAACAACATTTACCACAACACGTTCTTCATCCCACAATAATGTCACGTTAGCGTGAATCCCCTACAACACCGCAACAATTTGATTTTGCATAACAATTGGTCTAAAGGCCTAAACGGCGTATGGAAATAACGTCCGTAGTAATCTTTTTAGGATTTTAGATAAGCAGAATGAATGTCAGTTTTATTCTTATACTTGACATAAGTTAACTAAATTTATTTAAGAATTGAATGATTGAGATTTAATAGTAATTAATTAGGGTAAAATGGAGAATTTAATGATATTTAATAGTTAATAGTTATGTTTTGCAAGTGGATAATTATTTTGGAACAAAAATGTTGTATATTGGGAAAGAAAATGGGATTGTGAGGTGACATAATTGACATACTCGATGTTCTTTTGGTGAACTTATTAGACCACCATTAACCATGTCCGTGACGTCACAGGCAGGGAGTGTACTTTTTTGGCAAAAAGTGCAATCTGCCTGTGACTAGGCAAGGTCAGAATCTGACACTCATTAACCCCGTGTGTCAAATTTTGGTGTCAGATTTCAGTAGGGTTCACCACTTTTTTATTTTCTTTATTTCTTTTGATTTTAAAATCATATTTAATAACATAAAATACATAAAAATATAAAAATAAGATAAATTAATTTGTTTTAATAATTCAACGATTACATGAAAATTCAATGATTACATTAATTGAAACGACTACGAATTTAAACATAACATTTACATAAAAAAAAAAATACTAATGCATAGAGCGGAAGGTAGCCGGAAGGTTCCAAATATGCTCGACTAAATCTTGAGTTAGTTGGTCGTGCACCGATTGATCCCTTATCTCTCGCATGATAATGTCTTGATCACCCCGTCCTCTATCCCTAACACGTTCGGGACGATTCTCCATTTCCTTGGTAAGCCATTCTTCCTCCCAATCACTTAGCGCAAATCCGTTGTCTTCTAAAATCATATTATGTAATATGACACAAGTTTCCATCACTCTTCGCATCTTGTTTACTGACATAGTGCGTGTTGCTATCCTTAAAATATGAAACCGACCTTGAAGAACACCAAAAGCCCTCTCTACATCCTTTCGGGCACTAGCTTGAAACCTAGTAAACATAATCCTTGGTTCATCCGTGGGACACCCAAAACCCTTGATGAGTGTCTCCCAGTCGGGATATATACCGTCAGCTAGGTAATAACCTTTAGTGTACTGATTACCATTTACCTCAAACGGTGCGGATGGAGATGTTCCGTTCTTAAGTTTATCAAAAATATACGAATTATTTAAAACATTGATATCATTGTTGGAACCCGCCATCCCAAAAAAAACATGCCAAATCCACAAGTCGTACGAAGCAACTGCTTCAAGCATAATAGTCGATTTCTTGTGATCACCCCGTGAAATGTCCCGTTCTTATTGATTAAAAACGTTCCATATTAATTGATTTCGTTGCGAAGTTTTGACCTCTATATGAGACGTTTTTCAAAGACTGCATTCATTTTAAAACAAACCATAACCTTTATTTCATAAATAAAGGTTTAAAAAGCTTTACGTAGATTATCAAATAATGATAATCTAAAATATCCTGTTTACACACGACCATTACATAATGGTTTACAATACAAATATGTTACATCGAAATCAGTTTCTTGAATGCAGTTTTTACACAATATCATACAAACATGGACTCCAAATCTTGTCCTTATTTTAGTATACAACAGCGGAAGCTCTTAGTATTCACCTGAGAATAAACATGCTTTAAACGTCAACAAAAATGTTGGTGAGTTATAGGTTTAACCTATATATATCAAATCGTAACAATAGACCACAAGATTTCATATTTCAATACACATCCCATACATAGAGATAAAAATCATTCATATGGTGAACACCTGGTAACCGACATTAACAAGATGCATATATAAGAATATCCCCATCATTCCGGGACACCCTTCGGATATGATATAAATTTCGAAGTACTAAAGCCTCCGGTACTTTGTATGGGGTTTGTTAGGCCCAATAGATCTATCTTTAGGATTCGCGTCAATTAGGGATTCTGTTCCCTAATTCTTAGATTACCAGACTTAATAAAAAGGGGCATATTCGATTTCGATAATTCAACCATAGAATGTAGTTTCACGTACTTGTGTCTATTTTGTAAATCATTTATAAAACCTGCATGTATTTTCATCCCAAAAATAGTAGATTTTAAAAGTGGGACTATAACTCACTTTCACAGATTTTTATTTCGTCGGGAAGTAAGACTTGGCCACTGGTTGATTCACGAACCTATAACAATATATACATATATATCAAAGTATGTTCAAAATATATTTACAACACTTTTAATATATTTTGATGTTTTAAGTTTATTAAGTCAGCTGTCCTCGTTAGTAACCTACAACTAGTTGTCCACAGTTAGATGTACAGAAATAAATCGATAAATATTATCTTGAATCAATCCACGACCCAGTGTATACGTATCTCAGTATTGATCACAACTCAAACTATATATATTTTGGAATCAACCTCAACCCTGTATAGCTAACTTCAACATTCACATATAGAGTGTCTATGGTTGTTCCGAAATATATATAGATGTGTCGACATGATAGGTCGAAACATTGTATACATGTCTATGGTATCTCAAGATTACATAATATACAATACAAGTTGATTAAGTTATGGCTGGAATAGATTTGTTACCAATTTTCACGTAGCTAAAATGAGAAAAATTATCCAATCTTGTTTTACCCATAACTTCTTCATTTTAAATCCGTTTTGAGTGAATCAAATTGCTATGGTTTCATATTGAACTCTATTTTATGAATCTAAACAGAAAAAGTATAGGTTTTGTGACGATCGCTCCAAATCCATATGGACGAACACGTCATTCATTGATTTCATTGCGAGGTATTTGACCTCTATGTGATACATTTTGTAACATTGTATTCGTTTGAAAAGGTATTTCATAAATGAATATATAAATTCCAGGTTTTTAACATCTGATGATTTCTACGTATAGACAATCACCATTTAATGGTTTACAATAATACATCTGTTGACAATACAGTCAAAATAAGATACATGGTAATGGTTTGGTGAATGCAAGTTTCTTGTATATAGCATGTATGACTCCAAGCACATATCTTGTATCACGTATAAGCAAACAGCGGAAGGCTTCTAGAATCCTGAGAATAAACATGCTTCAAGTGTCAACACAAAGGTTGGTGAGTTCATAGTTTTAATATTACACATAATCCGTATATCAATGTGGATTACAAAAGTTCAGTTGTTTTATTTAAAACGTTATCAATAGGTTTTACATAAAAGGTGGATCACAAGATTTCAGTTGTTTCATCCGAAACGTTTATCAATCGGTTCTACAAAATTGAGCACCCTGGTAACTAAACTTTAATGCTTATATTATTTGTACCCTTTGTATAATCATCTTAATAATACACGCAAACCAACGTGTACGCTTCTCAAATAGCATACGTCCGTTAAAAGGCTAGCGCTCTAGCTCGGACGGGGATATCAAGCCCTATGGATCCATATACTACTACTCGCGCCCACCAGTTCTTATAACTGGCAGTTACTAGTTACCAAAGCTAAGGGATTTTCGGTTCAAACTCAGTGTAGAATTTAGTATGTACTTGTATCCATTGTGTTTAAAATAAAGTGCATGTATTCTCAGCCCAAAAATATAGATTGCAAAAGCAATTAAAAAGGGAGCAAATGAAACTCACACATATAAATATTGTATATCGGTTAATAAAACATTTGCATGTATTCTCAGCCCAAAAATGCAGAGAGTAAAAGGGATCTTATGAAACTCACAGTTAAATATTGATATACAATATTGTAGGAAAGCACGTAGACGCATCGGAGATGATAAACACGAGGTTCGATTCACAAAAAAATACCCCCGAACATTACCCATAACCTCCTTGGCAATAACCCATAATTTCCTTAGCTCTAGCTTGCTCGAAAACTCATTTTGAAAATTACTTGGACAGCACTCCGTCGTAATATTTTTTGTACATTATTATTTTTGTATCGCAAAAATAATAACACTAATAATAATAAAAAAATAATAAGATTAATAATAATCTTATTAATAATAATAATAATAATAATAATAATAATAATAATAAATAATAAATAATATTACGGAGTATATATATATTTGTGTATGTGTGTGATTTAAATCGAGCGAAAACACTGAAATTTATAGATGTGGCCTGAAATCTGGAGTCATGCGACTTGCATGGAAATGGCCTTCTGGCCATGCGACTCGCATGAGGACCAGGGACAGCTCACATTGTTTTGGCTCCTAGCTTGTCGACATAATATAAAATAAATATAAATATATAAATAATTAATATAATTATTTATATATTATATTTTATTCTTGTGCATAGTAGACTAGATATTTTTGGTCCGTTGCGTCGGGCGTTTCTTCTTGACTCGGGTCCCGGTTCCGGATTTTCAGACATCCTTGCGTACTATTTTATATCGTGTACTTTGCGTTCCGCAACTTGTACTCTTGTCATTTTTTAGGCGTTCTTCATCAATAATTTGAACCTTTTTAATTGTATCTTGTACATTTGAGCATTTTGGACCTTTCCGTTTTCAATTCTTCGTTTTCGCCTTTTGTCTTCGCACTTATTAAATATAAACGAATATTACTTGAATATGGAACAATTACAACTAAAGTCCTGTCTTTCTTGGGGGATAATGCTATGAAATATATGTTCCTTTTTAGCCTTATCAATAGCCTTAAATTATCCCTTAATTATATCACTCAAAGTGTATCTTAAACTTTCGAGTGTTTTGGTCATTTACTTCTATAAATCATCGTCTCGCTATTTTTTAAAATACATTTTTATAATAGCGTTTTACTGTAGCAAAGCTACTGTAGCAAAGTCAAATTTTACTGTAGCAATTCACTGTAGCAAATAGTGATTTTCGAAAACACTGTAGCATTTTGAGTAATGTGGCAATTTGAAAACACTGTAACAAATTAGTGTTTAACTGGTTCATCTTAAACGCTTTAGTTAACTTATCTAAATATCAATTGAATCAATAAACGAATGTTACTATCGTTTATTATATATATGTATATATCTTTTTAATATACATAAATCAGTTTTTAAATACACATTGGACGTTATTTATAAATAAATTTTAATAATAAATATTTCAACTTATCATATACATTCAAATAGATATTTAAACCAATAAGTTTAATGTACAGTATCAAACAATTAATACATTGTTACCTTTTCATGTTATAGTATATATGTATCTTTTTACATATAATTGTTCTCGAATCGTCGAAAACAACCGAAGGTATTTAAATATATAAAAGTAATTCAAAAATTTTGAGATTCAGTTTTACAGACTTTGCTTATCGTGTCGGAAATGTTAATCATACAAAGATTAAGTTTAAATTTAGTCAAAATTTCCGGGTCATCACAGGTTTATAGTCGGAAAAATAAGTTTAGTCATTTCAGTCGAAAGAACGACGTCTAGATGACCATTTTAGAAAACATACTTCCACTTTGAGTTTAACCATAATTTTTTGATATAGTTTCATGTTCATAATAAAAATCATTTTTCCATAATAACAACTTTTAAATCAAAGTTTATCATAGTTTTTAATTAACTAACCCAAAACAGCCCGCGGTGTTACTACGACGGCGTAAATCCGGTTTTACGGTGTTTTTCGTGTTTCCAGGTTTTAAATCATTAAGTTAGCATATCATATAGATATAGAACATGTGTTTAGTTGATTTTAAAAGTCAAGTTAGAAGGATTAACTTTTATTTGCGAACAAGTTTAGAATTAACTAAACTATGTTCTAGTGATTACAAGTTTAAACCTTCGAATAAGATAGCTTTATATGTATGAATCGAATGATGTTATGAACATCATTACTACCTCAAGTTCCTTGGATAAACCTACTGGAAATGAGAAAAATAGATCTAGCTTCAAAGGATCCTTGGATGGCTTGAAAGTTCTTGAAGCAGAATCATGACACGAAAACAATTTCAAGTAAGATTTCCACTCGAAATAAGATTGTTATAGTTATAGAAATTGAATTAAAGTTTGAATATGATTATTACCTTGTATTAGAAAGATAACCTACTGTAAGTAACAAATGTTTCTTGATCTTGGATGATTACTTGGAATGGATTTAGAAAACTTGGAAGTAAACTTGCAATCTTGGAAGTATTCTTGATTTTATGAAACTAGAACTTTTGGAATTTATGAAGAACACTTAGAACTTGAAGATAGAACTTGAGAGAGATCAATTAGATGAAGAAAATTGAAGAATGAAAGTGTTTGTAGGTGTTTTTGGTCGTTGGTGTATGGATTAGATATAAAGGATATGTAATTTTGTTTTCATGTAAATAAGTCATGAATGATTACTCATATTTTTGTAATTTTATGAGATATTTCATGCTAGTTGCCAAATGATGGTTCCCACATGTGTTAGGTGACTCACATGGGCTGCTAAGAGCTGATCATTGGAGTATATATACCAATTACAACTAAAGTCCTGTCTTTCTTGGGGGATAATGCTATGAAATATATGTTCCTTTTTAGCCTTATCAATAGCCTTAAATTATCCCTTAATTATATCACTCAAAGTGTATCTTAAACTTTCGAGTGTTTTGGTCATTTACTTCTATAAATCATCGTCTCGCTATTTTTTAAAATACATTTTTATAATAGCGTTTTACTGTAGCAAAGCTACTGTAGCAAAGTCAAATTTTACTGTAGCAATTCACTGTAGCAAATAGTGATTTTCGAAAACACTGTAGCATTTTGAGTAATGTGGCAATTTGAAAACACTGTAACAAATTAGTGTTTAACTGGTTCATCTTAAACGCTTTAGTTAACTTATCTAAATATCAATTGAATCAATAAACGAATGTTACTATCGTTTATTATATATATGTATATATCTTTTTAATATACATAAATCAGTTTTTAAATACACATTGGACGTTATTTATAAATAAATTTTAATAATAAATATTTCAACTTATCATATACATTCAAATAGATATTTAAACCAATAAGTTTAATGTACGGTATCAAACAATTAATACATTGTTACCTTTTCATGTTATAGTATATATGTATCTTTTTACATATAATTGTTCTCGAATCATCGAAAACAACCGAAGGTATTTAAATATATAAAAGTAATTCAAAAATTTTGAGATTCAGTTTTACAGACTTTGCTTATCGTGTCGGAAATGTTAATCATACAAAGATTAAGTTTAAATTTAGTCAAAATTTCTGGGTCATCACAGTACCTACCCGTTAAAGAAATTTCGTCCCGAAATTTGAGTGAGGTCGTCATGGCTAACAATAAAAATGTTTTCATGACGAATATGAGTTGATAAATAGAATTTTATTACCGTTGAGTAATATGGATAAAACAATCCAATTACTCGAAGCGTATAAGAGAAGTTATCGTAATAGAGTGAAATGGAGAATAGAGATTCGTCTTAACTCTTGACGTATTAACGATTGATTTCCATAATTTAAGGAATAGAAAATCTTCATAATCTAAATAAGATTTGATTCTTCGGAATTTAAGGAAATTAAGATTTCTTTTGATTAAATGCGTAATTTGCTTTGATTGCTATGTTTGATATTTCGCTATAAATTGACCTCTTCCGTTTCATTATTTTCATCACTCTTACATCTTCTTCCTCATTTCCTATTTTCAAAAGATTGTAAAAAAATGCTTCATCCAGTTCTGATTCTTGATATACTCCTAACTTTCATATCTGTCATTCTTCTTTTTCATCTACCACCGGAGGAAGTTATTTTCTTCTACCATTACCTTGGGGTTATAGTATTTTTCATTCTCCCGTGTCTTTATATTGCTATACGCATTGATATACACGGTTTGTAATTTCTGGGTAGTTGTTGGGTTTTATATCTTCCCTTATATTTCGATGTCTCTGCTTCTGTCTTTCCATAATTATTGACATCCACAGTCAATACTCTCTCCAATTTACTTATATATACTCTCATTGATATTTTGAAGCTTCATGCTTTTGTTTTATCTTCCCGACTTTAAATCAAGCGAATAATGGTCCAGAATTCGTAGGTATGAATTTCGGAATGAACATAATTAATGTTAAAAAAAAACGGTAATAGCACAATCTGACTTGTCAAATTACCAGAATACCTCGAAAAAGACCGAATCATTAAGAAAATATTTTCTTGATAGTTTAGAGGTTAAATAGAACGAAAGAGTTATGTAATATGGTTTATGATGAGGGTATGATCTGTGAACCTTTATCACGTTCCATTAGAAACTCAGCATGACTTACTGTAATATAATCACGTTGATCAAGTGTCATTATATTATACTAATTCATGCTTCAGTTCCCAACACTACTTCAAAACATTCAAATTTTAAACTTGAAGGTTTTAGAATTTAGAAACTAAAATAGTTTCTTTTATGATGTAATACAGATAGCGCGAAGAGATGAATGATTTCAGATAAGAATGCTTATGAAAATATCTTCAGAAATATCGAGGATATTTAAAAGATACGATGATATCTTAGAATTTCTAATATCGAAGAATGATGAAGAAGATTTGTTCGTAACGGATTTTGAGTTAGTAGCAAGGTATTCGTTAATGACTTCAGCAGATACTGAATCATTTGTATTCTTTGAAGGCAGGTTTAGTCTTTGTGATTTATCCACAGCCCTCCTTCATACTTTGCTCAATCCGTTTTCCAGTTTCAAACCTTCTTTTTTTTTCTCAGCTTTACCATCATATTATTCTTTATCATCAAACTTTTGACTGTTAAGGTCGTTTACAGTTTTTGCTGCTTCATCAGCATTGTTCTAATTTCAGAGAACTAGTTTCATAGTTTGGGGTGTTTTTCAAAAACTTCACATTCGAAGTATGTAATTCGAGGAGGTAGATGTTATATGTACACATATAACTGTTGGCGTAGACGTGCTGCAAGATTTCAAAATACTGATTGCAAATTCCCGATAGTTGGAATGGCAACTATTGTTACAAGATGTGGATGAGTATATGATAGGGTTTCAATGTATATATAGTGATTTCCGGAGAGTTTCAAATAGCAGAGTGACGGAGTCGCTGGTACGTTTACTGCTAATATGGTGGAACATAAAAGGTTCCCCAGTAACAAAAACGTATATGCCAAAGTTATAAGTCTGAAAGGTCGTCGTTGACTAGTTGAATGGGTGATAATACTGGATACTTTTAAAAAGGAATTGCAAGGTTATTTTCAGTAATGATAATGCCGAAGGATTTATCACAGATACGTGTTAAAGTTTTACTTAGGTTTCGAGAGCTTTCCAGATATATGATTATAATTACAAATCTTTCTTCTCGTAGATATCGTGTAGTTGGTTTGTCTTCTCGTTTGTTCATTAGTTGAAGTGTTTCCAAGAATTTCGATGGGTTTGAACGCAAAATGTAATCATATGATGTTCTAGTACTGTTCTGAATTCAAAGCATGGTTTTCGAAGCATGGTTTTGAAAGATGTAGGAATCTAAGAGTGATGTTTTTCGTTTAATATTGACTTGGATTCTGATCTATCGAAATCAGAATATGAAATTGAATGAAAATGGTTATTCTGCGATGAACAGATACGTATATCTATAGGTTTGAGCAGTATAGTTAATGATTGTTGAATCAAAATTGAAGAATGTATAGTGTAACATATTAATGTGGAATTTATATATTTCTAGGGTATTACCTACCCGTTAAAATATTCTCATCATTAACAGTTTGTACAAAAGGATTTTCAATTACAATCTTTATGAAAATATATGTATGTATATTTCCTTCAGATGTAATATAAATTTAATGAGTTATTAAACTCATTTGATTTTTGGTTAGAACTAGAAACGAATAATCTCTTCTATATTAAAGATTACATAATCGTCGCAGGATATTTCTCCAATGAAGTTATGAATCAATACTTCATCGTTTATGGTTATTAGTATTCTTCGGTGCCTACGGTGCATATGAGGTTGATACTCGTGGAACAGATTGTGAGGTTGAGGTTTCCGGTGCGGATGTTGTTGTTGGTGGTAATGGTACTGTTGTTGGTTGTGCTGCTGGTACTGGTGGTGCTACCGGTGCTGCATGTGATGCCTGCAAATTGTGCATCATATTCTCCAAAGCCACAACTCGAGCGCGAAGCTCGTTAACTTCTTCTATTATTCCGGGATGATTGGCGGTTGGTACGAGAGGATGAATAAAGTTTAAAATTCTAGTTATCATATAATCGTTGCGAAATATCCTGGAAATTAGGGTAAAGATAGTGTTTCGAACGGGTTCGCCGGTAAGTGCCTCAGGTTCCTCACCAAGAGGTGAATTCGGTTGGTGGAAAGGATCGCCTTCCTCTTGTCTCCATTGATTAAGTTGATTACGAACCCATCCCCAATTCATCCAGAATTGGTGATGACTGATTGGTTGATTCATTCCGGTTACACTGCTTTCGGAACTCAGGTGGAAATTCATATCGGAATCCGAAGAACTCGAATTACTTGCAGAATTCATCTTACACGGTTAGATAAATAATTTTCGATGTGAAATGATTTTCGGATATCGGATGATATTTTAATTACATAGAATACCTTTATATAGTACAAAGGATCCGCAAATTACGGAGAAACTTTCGGAAACTGTCAAGTAAAGGTAACAGTAACAGATACGCTAAGATATTCATTTTGTCTATACACTAGTCATGCAATCCATGCAATAAGGTGTGTCTAGACTACAAATGATAAGCAGGTAATTTTCCACACAAGGAATGATAAGCAGGTAATTTCTAACAAAAAAAATTATAAGCAACAACTTTTATCATGCAGACATGGTCGAAGTCCAGACTCACTAATGTATCCTAACAATAACCGGTTAGACACACTAATGCAAATTCTGGTTCGCTAAGACCAACGCTCTGATACCAACTGTGACGATCGCTCCAAATCCATATGGACGAACACGTCATTCATTGATTTCATTGCGAGGTATTTGACCTCTATGTGATACATTTTGTAACATTGTATTCGTTTGAAAAGGTATTTCATAAATGAATATATAAATTCCAGGTTTTTAACATCTGATGATTTCTACGTATAGACAATCACCATTTAATGGTTTACAATAATACATCTGTTGACAATACAGTCAAAATAAGATACATGGTAATGGTTTGGTGAATGCAAGTTTCTTGTATATAGCATGTATGACTCCAAGCACATATCTTGTATCACGTATAAGCAAACAGCGGAAGGCTTCTAGAATCCTGAGAATAAACATGCTTCAAGTGTCAACACAAAGGTTGGTGAGTTCATAGTTTTAATATTACACATAATCCGTATATCAATGTGGATTACAAAAGTTCAGTTGTTTTATTTAAAACGTTATCAATAGGTTTTACATAAAAGGTGGATCACAAGATTTCAGTTGTTTCATCCGAAACGTTTATCAATCGGTTCTACAAAATTGAGCACCCTGGTAACTAAACTTTAATGCTTATATTATTTGTACCCTTTGTATAATCATCTTAATAATACACGCAAACCAACGTGTACGCTTCTCAAATAGCATACGTCCGTTAAAAGGCTAGCGCTCTAGCTCGGACGGGGATATCAAGCCCTATGGATCCATATACTACTACTCGCGCCCACCAATTCTTATAACTGGCAGTTACTAGTTACCAAAGCTAAGGGATTTTCGGTTCAAACTCAGTGTAGAATTTAGTATGTACTTGTATCCATTGTGTTTAAAATAAAGTGCATGTATTCTCAGCCCAAAAATATAGATTGCAAAAGCAATTAAAAAGGGAGCAAATGAAACTCACACATATAAATATTGTATATCGGTTAATAAAACATTTGCATGTATTCTCAGCCCAAAAATGCAGAGAGTAAAAGGGATCTTATGAAACTCACAGTTAAATATTGATATACAATATTGTAAGAAAGCACGTAGACGCATCGGAGATGATAAACACGAGGTTCGATTCACAAAAAAATACCCCCGAACATTACCCATAACCTCCTTGGCAATAACCCATAATTTCCTTAGCTCTAGCTTGCTCGAAAACTCATTTTGAAAATTACTTGGACAGCACTCCGTCGTAATATTTTTTGTACATTATTATTTTTGTATCGCAAAAATAATAACACTAATAATAATAAAAAAATAATAAGATTAATAATAATCTTATTAATAATAATAATAATAATAATAATAATAAATAATAAATAATATTACGGAGTATATATATATTTGTGTATGTGTGTGATTTAAATCGAGCGAAAACACTGAAATTTATAGATGTGGCCTGAAATCTGGAGTCATGCGACTTGCATGGAAATGGCCTTCTGGCCATGCGACTCGCATGAGGACCAGGGACATCTCACATTGTTTTGGCTCCTAGCTTGTCGACATAATATAAAATAAATATAAATATATAAATAATTAATATAATTATTTATATATTATATTTTATTCTTGTGCATAGTAGACTAGATATTTTTGGTCCGTTGCGTCGGGCGTTTCTTCTTGACTCGGGTCCCGGTTCCGGATTTTCAGACATCCTTGCGTACTATTTTATATCGTGTACTTTGCGTTCCGCAACTTGTACTCTTGTCATTTTTTAGGCGTTCTTCATCAATAATTTGAACCTTTTTAATTGTATCTTGTACATTTGAGCATTTTGGACCTTTCCGTTTTCAATTCTTCGTTTTCGCCTTTTGTCTTCGCACTTATTAAATATAAACGAATATTACTTGAATATGGAACAATTACAACTAAAGTCCTGTCTTTCTTGGGGGATAATGCTATGAAATATATGTTCCTTTTTAGCCTTATCAATAGCCTTAAATTATCCCTTAATTATATCACTCAAAGTGTATCTTAAACTTTCGAGTGTTTTGGTCATTTACTTCTATAAATCATCGTCTCGCTATTTTTTAAAATACATTTTTATAATAGCGTTTTACTGTAGCAAAGCTACTGTAGCAAAGTCAAATTTTACTGTAGCAATTCACTGTAGCAAATAGTGATTTTCGAAAACACTGTAGCATTTTGAGTAATGTGGCAATTTGAAAACACTGTAACAAATTAGTGTTTAACTGGTTCATCTTAAACGCTTTAGTTAACTTATCTAAATATCAATTGAATCAATAAACGAATGTTACTATCGTTTATTATATATATGTATATATCTTTTTAATATACATAAATCAGTTTTTAAATACACATTGGATGTTATTTATAAATAAATTTTAATAATAAATATTTCAACTTATCATATACATTCAAATAGATATTTAAACCAATAAGTTTAATGTACAGTATCAAACAATTAATACATTGTTACCTTTTCATGTTATAGTATATATGTATCTTTTTACATATAATTGTTCTCGAATCGTCGAAAACAACCGAAGGTATTTAAATATATAAAAGTAATTCAAAAATTTTGAGATTCAGTTTTACAGACTTTGCTTATCGTGTCGGAAATGTTAATCATACAAAGATTAAGTTTAAATTTAGTCAAAATTTCCGGGTCATCACAGGTTTATAGTCGGAAAAATAAGTTTAGTCATTTCAGTCGAAAGAACGACGTCTAGATGACCATTTTAGAAAACATACTTCCACTTTGAGTTTAACCATAATTTTTTGATATAGTTTCATGTTCATAATAAAAATCATTTTTCCATAATAACAACTTTTAAATCAAAGTTTATCATAGTTTTTAATTAACTAACCCAAAACAGCCCGCGGTGTTACTACGACGGCGTAAATCCGGTTTTACGGTGTTTTTCGTGTTTCCAGGTTTTAAATCATTAAGTTAGCATATCATATAGATATAGAACATGTGTTTAGTTGATTTTAAAAGTCAAGTTAGAAGGATTAACTTTTATTTGCGAACAAGTTTAGAATTAACTAAACTATGTTCTAGTGATTACAAGTTTAAACCTTCGAATAAGATAGCTTTATATGTATGAATCGAATGATGTTATGAACATCATTACTACCTCAAGTTCCTTGGATAAACCTACTGGAAATGAGAAAAATAGATCTAGCTTCAAAGGATCCTTGGATGGCTTGAAAGTTCTTGAAGCAGAATCATGACACGAAAACAATTTCAAGTAAGATTTCCACTCGAAATAAGATTGTTATAGTTATAGAAATTGAATTAAAGTTTGAATATGATTATTACCTTGTATTAGAAAGATAACCTACTGTAAGTAACAAATGTTTCTTGATCTTGGATGATTACTTGGAATGGATTTAGAAAACTTGGAAGTAAACTTGCAATCTTGGAAGTATTCTTGATTTTATGAAACTAGAACTTTTGGAATTTATGAAGAACACTTAGAACTTGAAGATAGAACTTGAGAGAGATCAATTAGATGAAAAAAATTGAAGAATGAAAGTGTTTGTAGGTGTTTTTGGTCGTTGGTGTATGGATTAGATATAAAGGATATGTAATTTTGTTTTCATGTAAATAAGTCATGAATGATTACTCATATTTTTGTAATTTTATGAGATATTTCATGCTAGTTGCCAAATGATGGTTCCCACATGTGTTAGGTGACTCACATGGGCTGCTAAGAGCTGATCATTGGAGTATATATACCAATAGTACATACATCTAAAAGCTGTGTATTGTACGAGTACGAATACGGGTGCATAAGAGTAGAATTGTTGATGAAACTGAACGAGGATGTAATTGTAAGCATTTTTGTTAAATAGAAGTATTTTGATAAGTGTCTTGAAGTCTTTCAAAAGTGTATGAATACATATTAAAACACTACATGTATATACATTTTAACTGAGTCGTTAAGTCATCGTTAGTCGTTACATGTAAATGTTGTTTTGAAACCTTTAGGTTAACGATCTTGTTGAATGTTGTTAACCCATTGTTTATTATAACAAATGAGATGTTAAATTGTTATATTATCATGATATTATGATATATAATATATCTTAGTATGATATATATACAGTTAAATGTTGTTACAACGATAATCGTTACATATATGTCTCGTTTCGAAATCATTAAGTTAGTAGTCTTATTTTTACATATGTATTTCATTGTTAATACACTTAATAATATATTTACTTATCATTTAACATAATTAACCAAGTGTATCAATATCTTAATATGATTCATATGTACCTAGTAAGACGTTGTTATAACGATAATCGTTATATATATCGTTTTCGAGTTTCTTAAATTAATAGTCTCATTTTTATGTATATAACTCATTGTTAAAATACCTAATGAGATACATACTTATAATAAAATCATGTTAACTATATATATAACCATATATATGTCATCGTATAGTTTTTACAAGTTTTAACGTTCGTGAATCACCGGTCAACTTGGGTGGTCAATTGTCTATATGAAACCTATTTCAATTAATCAAGTCTTAACAAATTTGATTGCTTAACATGTTGGAAACACTTAATCATGTAAATAACAATTTCATTTAATATATATATAAACATGGAAAAGTTCGGGTCACTACACCCCGAGTGTATTGTCCATTCAAAATAACGGGACAATTCTTTCACTCTCAATGCATACAATCAACACTACCAAGCATACCCTTAAAACTATGTTTCTCCTCATGTATAACATATAATCGTTGAACATCATATGCATTGGGAATTCTCATGCAATGCCGTTTGAATAGAGTGATAATACATTTACAAAAGTGGTCTAAAAAAAGTATTGAGGACGATTCACTCATTTTTAAATACTCATCAAACATATCGGCAGCGGTTCCATACGCTAATTGTCGTAGGGCTGAAGTTAATTTTTGATAGATAGTAAAATTCGGTCTTCCGATAGAATCAAAACTTCGGTAAAATATCTAAAGTGCTCGGAAATATTTGGACTATTAGGTGTATAATTAGAAATACCTTGCGCTAGTCGGAGAAATAATTGAATCCGCATACGAAAACGTCTTTTAAATATATGCGGAGGAAACACCGGCGTCTCGGAAAAATAATCGTTCCATAAGTCTTCCGCAGCTTTTTCACGATTTCTTGGAATATAAATTCGGTTTCTTGGAACACGCTCGGATTGGACTTCTGAATCATCCGATTCATCAAATTCTTGAATCATTTGCACAATAAGCTCGTCTTCTGAATCTGATTCGGAATTTAGTAGATACGAAATGTAGTTTGAAGACGATGCCATAGAAATATAAAAAATATATATGTTGTAAAAATATATGATGTAAAAGTATAAAAAGTGGAGAATATGAGAGAAATTGGATGTGTTGGTGTGTATAAAATGAGATGGAGAATGAGTTTTTATAGAATAAAAATAAATGAAATTAAGGAAAGAAAAAAAAAAGTAGCCGTTGGGGGTCTCCAACGGTTTGAATTTGGACCAATTAATGCTCGCCACGTGTCTGGACCCCCACTTTAACGCTTTTTTCCGTTTTTCTGCCGACTGACACCCCAAAGGCGTTGAGTCTGACGCAGCGTTGCGGGCGTCAGAGGCTCTGACCCGGCCTCCCTGACGCCGCGATAATGGTGGTCTTAAGATTACCATGGAAAAAATAAATAAATACTCGGTATAAATAAGAGGGTTACCTGGTCATCTCTTTTGAATTATACCACAATATGAAATAAAGAGGACGATCCTCTATTAATGGAGGGCCGAGGGCCTATTATGGGAAACTGAAGGTTTAGTGCTTTTTCAATTTAGTAGGAAGTATGGGGATCATAAATGGGTTACTCCATTTTCCGGAAAAAAATGTAAAAAATTTTAAAGCTTCAAAAGTGCTGGCTATGGGGTTCGAACCCATGCGCACTTATGTGCAGAAGATCTTAAGTCTTCCCCCTTAACCTCTCGGGCAAACCAGCTTTCTGTTTGCTTTTTCAACTTTTACTTTCTTATTATAAGAAATCACCCTTTCACAAATGAAATCTTTTATGCAATAAATTAACTTGAGCCAAGTAGACGATTAATTTAGTTTACATTTCTTGTTGAAGTTAACACTAATGAAAATCGGTTACTTTTTATAAAGGACGTGAATCATTCAACGCAAAAATTAATGCCTGCACTACAATGTACAAGAGCTAAAATAGTCGGGGTAAAACATATGGTACAACTACATCATAACATAATTGTGGTACAACTACATCTTCTACGAATAGCCCTCCATACGAATATACCAAGTTTTTGAGGCACAAGATTATTACACATGTTTCATATCTATTCCCGTTATTGTTCAGACTAATGCTATCATTCAAGTTACAAAGCCTTAAATGATATTAACCACCTTCAATGAATCACTCATTGCAAAGAGGACGTGTGGTTTGAACATACATTGTATGCATCTTTTCTATAAAAAAAAAGGTATTATATACTATTTAATACGTATCTGTATGTATGACTAATTAAACGATTATCCGTGAAATATATCATGGAATTTATACGGTGTCATGTTAGTATCACCTCAATATTTTCTTTTCATCACTAACACGTCACTTTTCACTAGTATTCACGACATACCCCTTCTCCACCGCGCTTTCAGTCGAGTGGTATTCACATTCCTTGTGTTTGGGGCTGAGCTCAGTCTAGTGGTATTCATGTATGTAGGTTGAGTTCGTGAGTTCGAGCCTCGCTCAGCTCACCCTCTTAATTAATCTGACTGAAATATGGAGCTTCAGATTGAGCTCAAGGAGGGTTTTCTCCCGGATCCATCCAAGATTCAAACCCGGTCCGCCTACACCTCGGGATGGTTTAAGGATCGGGATTCCTGCAATGTGATTCGGGTTTCCTACATATAGTGCGTGCGTGTGTAACAAATGATCGTGAATGTGGTTAATACCCTCTAGGTGATGCCGACAAATTGTCATTAAAAAAAAAGAAAAAAATATAATGTACTCAGTGGCGGAACTATGATTTTTTTCACTGGGGAAAAAAAAAATTAAAACCGTAGCAATTTTTTGGACAAAATATGGAAGTTTTGGGGCAAAAATTTGAGGTTTTTAGGCAAATTATGAAGGCTTTTAGGCAAAATTTGAAGGTTTTGGGAGAAAAGTTGGAGAATTTTGGGCAAAATTTGAAGGTTTTGGGGAAAATATGTAGGTGTTGAGGCAAAAAAAAATCATTGGGAACAAAGTTGAAAAACTTAAAATTTTTACACTGAAAAAAAAAATTCACTAGAGCCGCCCCCTAAATGTACTACTCTTATTGTATAATGTACGACAAAAACATTTCATCCGCTCCGTCCTTAAAAATGCTTAGGATTCACTTGGTGCATGCATCACGATCAGGGCCGGCCCTAGGGTGGGGCTAGAGGGGCAACCGCACCCGGGCATCACATTTTAAGGGGCATCAAATCTGGAATTCTGAGTTTTTTTTAAGTACGGTTGAGTTTTTTTTATAAGTTCAGAGGAGAAATTTCATGGAAGCTTGGAGCTTTCATTGGCTTTCACTGGCTTTCACTAGTATCGTTTAGAAATTTATTTGGCGTTACAGATATTACCGACCTGATAGAAAAATATAATTTACAAAATTTGTTGTAACTTTTTTATACGAATGCGCAAGCTTAACCTAATCATCGTGTTAACATTCTCCAAAGTTTTTAGCATGATCATTTATCTCTCACTATGTTGATCATCTTATGTCTTCAATTATGGCCATACTTATTACGGAGTATTTAAGAAAATTCTCCTGGGTCATTTTCATGTTGTCATTCATGTTTCTCTTTTTCCTCTTGATGATATCTATTTTACCTATTAAATTTTCACTTTCAATAATTGAATTACGGAGTAATATACACTAACGCGTTAAAAAATAATAAATAAAAATAATATTAATATTTAATATTAATATATTAATTTTCTAGTCCTAGTAAGAAAAAGCATACGATAATAGTACAGGGATATGGTTTTCGAAAAGTGAGAGCCAATATATAAGGCAGTTGTTCTGTACTAAAATTTGTAGGTACGTGTCATGATGGTAGGTGAGATATATCTTTTATCGTTGACATGTAACAACCGTTGACCATAGTAATATCTTAGTCGTATTACTTATTGTTATTGTTTGATTATTGTTATTACGGACACGGAAATTATTATTATTATTTTATTGAGTCGACATACACTTTATAAAATTTGGCGTGGATAAAAAAAGTGTGAACCGAAAACTTATACTCATGACAATCATTCACTAGTTAATAACTTAATATGCTTAAATGTCAATTTTTACCCACATGGAAAATATTCTACTATTCCCTTTGTTCAATTTCAAATGTTTATATAAAAATAAAAATAAAAAAAATCCAAACTCCAAACTCCAAAACATATATATCAAATTTGTAGATGTTTGATCAAACAATCGAAAAAATAAAAAATAAACTTACAATAAGGGACCGAACCAAACGACAACCTACAAATGAAAAAAAACAAACTAAGCACGATAGACTAAATATAACGCAATTACAATTAGGAGTGTAAACAAGTCGAGTTACTCGTGAGCTACTTGAGCACACCTCGTTAAAAGTTCAATTCTAGCCGAGCCTAAACGAACTCGAGCTCGAACTTGAACATATTATGAAGCTCGTTAAGTAAACGAGCTCGAGCTTTCTTTATCGAGTTCGGACATATTAGCAAGCTTAAACGAGTTTTTCTATTTATATACATTAATCTTATTTTATATGCTGTAATATCGATTATCATAATTATATATAATAATTACCTATAACGGGGTAATATTAATAAGTTATATCTAATAGTATATAAACTAATAATAGTAAATGTTATTATATGTGATTACAAATCATAAAAAAAATATAGATATAGATATGTATTATTATTAAGTTAAACGATTTTTTTTAAAAAAAGCATGATATCAAATAACTAATGAGTCTAAACGAGCGGAGCTCGAGCATGAATAACATTAAACGAGATGTCTTTAATGTAAAAGGTTCTAATCGAGCAAAGCTCGAGCTTTATAAATTTTAAACGAGTTGAGGTCGAGCTCGACTAAGCCCGTTTATAGCACAATTACAATCGTACAACACCGATACATTCTAAACATTCGCTTTATTTTTTCTTCCGAAAAGAACAAAAACTTTTATATCAAAACATTTGCTCCAGCATGCCGATTTACAGCTAGTATAAATCATTGAGTTCGTAATTATCTAATATCTATTTTTTAAAAGAAAAACATATGGTTAGACATTCAAACTATATACTCCGTAGTAGTTTGAGAAAAGTTATACCTATATATCTCTATATACTCCGTATAAAACAAATATTTAATTATTAATGAGGACGGTGATATGTTTAATGATGTTTAAGAAACAGTTTTATCCCAAACTTGTTTAACTAACACAAATGGTACTTATAAGTGTTAATTAATTGGATCAATTTGGCAATTCAGTGTTTTAGGTCAAGATTATGAAACCCGATAATAGACATGCACGTGCATTTCACATGTATGGAAGGTAACCTCGTCGAGAACTTCCGTGGTCCAACTGGTGTTCAACTAGTCCGGATCCGGCCCGCGCGATGCGGCGGGGGGCTTTCGGCATGTGTATTCATATTTAACGTAGCGTTGTGTATTTACATCGGAAAAAACGGCACAGGTCTTAAGCGCCGTTTTAGATGTCGTTGTCTTAAGCGTTTTTTAAAAAGTGTTCATTTCGAACGTAATTAGTTTCGTTTTGTTCATAATTTTTTTTCGAGTGTAATGGTGCTGTCGGAAAAATTTAACTTGCGGCGAACAGAAAGATACGGGCTGTCGTTGTGTTAAACATTTTTTCAAAAGTGTCCGTTTTGCGTATAGTTAGTCCCGTTGGATTCGTGAGACTTTTTCGAGTTGAATGGTAGTCTCGGAAAAATTTAACTCGCACCGAGCGAGAAGATAGGGCCCGTTATAAACTCGGGGGAATTAATTTCTTTTATTTTAATAAAATTATATGTTTACACATGGTACCCCTAAGAAAGTGTAAATTTGAGGGGTTATTGTGTAAATTTAGCCAAAGTTGAGGGACCGATTGTAATGTGAACTCAAACTTGAAACTACAATTCAAAACAACTAAAACTACACATTTTGACATGTCTTTTAGCATATATAAGAGTAAAATAAAGTAATAAAGAGTAATAAAAAGGGGGATGATTCTAACACACTCTTTTTTGATCCTCACACACATATTTTAACCTTTTACTCTTCTAATAATACTCCATTTCTTTAAATTGGTGTGTGAGGATCAAAAAAGTGTGTGTGAGAATCATCTCCCTAATAAAAATGATCAAACGTTGCCACGTGTACTAACGTGTGAAAACTCATATGTAATTGTTGAGCCTCACGGATTCAATTGCTTTGATTAGGGATTTTGGTATTATTAGTATAAAAAATTAATTACCTAAACTTGTCTCTAATAAATACAACTATATATTTAACGTATCATGTTGAACGTTATTACCATGATGGCGGAAATTGTGATGTGGTCAAACGGTTGATGGTCTGCCTCCTTTAGGAGAGGTCAGAAGTTCGACCCCCGTTGACTACATATTTAAAACACAATTTCATCCCTGCCTCCTTTACAACTATATGCTGAAGAGAAATATCGAGAAGCTACTGAAAGTTCTAAGCAAATAATTCCTTGGGTTTGAGAATACATTTATAGAGATCGTGAAGGTGCTACCGAAAGTATATAGGCAAACTACTTTGGAGAGAAACCACTGTATCTTTCAAAGGTGTTTAAGAGACGTTGTTAAGATGCGCAGCTAAACAATTGTTATTACGAACCTTTCAAGGCATATATGATTGATATGTTGAACCTATACCTAAGTATTTAGGTCTTGTTTGTTTTAGTCCGCATATCTTATTATATCTAATGTTTGTGCGCCCACACACGTTTTTAGTGCATGCTGTTTGTTATTTAGTTTTTTTTTAAGACATAAGTAAAAATAATGTCTTATTCTGTCAGCAAATTCTCAGACTTATAAATATGCATCTAAGTTATTTTGCAGACATAAAAATAAACAGTCTTCACCATTCAACATACAAACCTTTAGACCACATCTTCTTTACACACATGTGATGGTTTATTTTTGATAGAAAATGACATGGTTACTTGTCCCACATTGGTAGATGGAAGAAAAGAGGTGTAACCTCTTTGAATATAAAATGATGTTGTCTCACATCAGTGGGAGGAAGAAGTTGGAAGTGAGTGCTTGATTATAAAAGGAGCTCATGAAATTCATTCCAACTTGCACCTATCAATACACTTTAAGTATTTGATTATTTCTTTCTTTCTTACCCTTCTTTGAGAGTGGTATTAGTTAAATACTTTGGAGAGTGTAGTTGGCTTAAGAGAGTTGTCTATGTCATTGTAACAATTTGTGATATAGCATATTTCTATCTTTGGAGGCCCGTGGTTTTTTCTCCTGTTTTGGAGTTTCCACGTTAAATTCTTGTGTTGTGGATTGTTCATACTTCTTTACTGTTTTTCATTGAACGTTTGTTGGGAATTAGATAGACCGTAATTTTCCAACAACTAGTATCAGAGCGTCATGTTTGACGGGGGTCTCGGTTATAGGAATCGGAGTATGCTCTGTGGTTGTCACGGGAGTGGATCTTCCACATCAGAAACGAGTTCTATTGATCGTATAGGGTTTATGGTTAGACAATTTTTTTCTGATTCGGAGTAAATGGTGTCAAGAATTTGTAGTTGACCGGGTGTTGGATTTTCCAATTTGACAGATCTTGTGCGCCACTCCACTACATCTGTCGGCCAGTCGAAACGTGGACAAAATCAGAGAAAGTGTTGTTCTTAGGATACGGATACGATGTCGAAGTTCAGTCCAATGAGGTTTGATGTAGAGAAATTTGATGGGAGGATCAATTTTGGCTTGTGGCAGGTTCAAGTCAAGGATGTGTTGATTCTGTCCGGTTTACACAAGGCTTTGAAAGGTAAACCCACCTTTGTTTCTGACAGTGATTCTAGCAAGAAGATCGATGAAGAAGAATGGGATGACATGGATTTGAGGGCGGCAAGTGCGATTCGTTTGTGTCTTGCAAAGAACGTGCTTGCAAATGTGCACGAGTTATCAACGTCTAAGGAACTTTGGGATAAGTTGGAGCAGTTGAACCAGGGCAAGGGTATCTCGAATCGGTTGTGTCTTAAAGAACAGTTCCATACTTTGCGTATGAATGGGGGTTCAAAGATTTCAGATCATCTGAGCATTCTGAATGGTATTGTTTCGGAACTTGAGGCTATTGGAATTAAAGTGGAACATGAAGATAAAGCTTTGAGGCTGATATTATCTTTGTCATCGTCCTATGAGCACATGAAACCTATTTTGATGTACGGGAAGGAAACTTTAAAGTTTAAAGACGTTACTAGCAAGCTCCTATCCGAGGAGAAAAGACTGGAAGGTAACAGGGTCTCGTCATCAGAAAGTACGGTACTGTTGTGTTCGGATAGGCTGGAGAAAAACTTCGGGAAGAATCTGGTATGCTGGAGGTGCGGGAAGACTGGACATGTAAGGGTTAATTGTCCATGTGGAGCTAATTCGGCAAATGGCTCCAAAGGCGCTAATGACGTCTCCGTTGTTACGGAGCGTGATGAATTCCTCTGAAGTCACGTCATCCTCATGATGTGTCCGCGCCACCATGGAAAGGGATGTTCGTTAGCGGTTCCACAATTGCACATGGGCACTGGTTTGGCATTGGTACAGGTTGTGTGGTGGAAACTGATGTTGAAGCTGATGGAACTTTCGGGAAAGCCAAACAAGGAAGTTGCACCGTAAATGTTCAGCTGGTTATTCAACATGTGCCGAGGTGAAATGCTTAGAAGGGGATCTTCTAAGTGGCTATAGTCTTACGGTGGAGTATGATAATTCTGGTTAAGAATTATGAATGTCTGTGAAGACAATGATTGTCGAGTCTTGATAATGTTCGATAAGGATACAAGTTTTGTCTCTTGGGAGATAATGTCAGCGATATGAAGATGAGGATCTTGAAGTTGTCTTCGAGGAAGCATCTGCGTAATCTTTGCAATGTGAAAGTATGGTTATCTTTTTCTATCAAAAAGGTGGAGTTGATGGTTTATTTTTGATAGAAAATGACATGGTTACTTGTCCCACATTGGTAAATGGAAGAAAAGAGGTGTAACCTCTTTGAATATAAAATGATGTTGTCCCACATCGGTGGGAGGAAGAAGTTGGAGGTGGGTGACTTGGTTATAAAAGGAGCTCATGGGATTCATTCCAACTTGCACCAATCAATACACTTTAAGTATTTGATTATTTCTTTCTTTCTTACCCTTGTTTGAGAGTGGTATTAGTTAAATACTTTGGAGAGTGTAGTTGGCTTAATAGAGTTGTCTATGTCATTGTAACAATTTGTGATATAGTGTATTTCTTTCTTTGGAGGCCCGTGGTTTTTTTTCCTGTTTTGGAGTTTTCACGTTAAATTCTTGTGTTGTGGATTGTTCATATTTCTTTACTATTTTTCATTGGGCGTTTGTTGAGAATTAGTGAGACCGTAATTTCCCAACAACATGGTCTGCAGATCTTTAGATAAAAACATCTTAAAAAACAAACAGAACCTTTTGAGTTTTTTAAACAAAAAAAGATGCATTTGGTCGTAAATGTTTCAATACAATACAAAAAATGTACATTTGCTATGTAACACTGCATATTTTCCCATTATTTTTCCTTTTAAAACATACACATCAGAAGTATTATTATTATTTACAATCGAACAATAAATATCAACCAAAGCATAATTATTATACAAAATTAGTGTTACTTTAATTAATGCTACGGGGTTCAACAGTTACAAATATCAGAGTAAGTTGTGTGTCAAACATAATATTCTAAAATGACTCTTCTCCTAAACCTATGAATCAGCAAGTCAACCTGCGAGGGAGAAGATGTGAGGGATTAGAATAAAGCTAGATGAATAGATAATATTATATAGTTCAAGTCCAGCTTTAAACCATCAATTAAACGATCGAATCAAGTAATCCCTAAGAGGATCGGCGAGCCAACAACCCTGCCAGGTCTACAATCCTAGTTGATCACACTAGATTTTACCGATAGTCCTTTGCTATTTTTCCACAGTATAATCCCCATGATGCAACACATGCATCAATTGGTCTTACACTGATCACATAATAGCAATTGAGCCCAACCCAGCATTTCATGGTTGACCACTTCCATCCCCACCTTACATGGACGGTAAAACACACAGCGCACATATACTCACACTCAAAAATATATAATCAATCATACTACGAGATTGTAACTACATGTGTTACTATGTGATAATATCGTTCTTACTCACCTGATATATCATCAAAAAATCAGAGATCTCATGTTACTTTAGTCATCTCATTCCTTTTGTTGCCAAATAACATCTTACCCCAAGTAAAATCATCTTCCAACCAATAATCACAATAGTTCAAGACTATAAACCAGTTCATTTAACTAGAAAAATTGACAAATATACACTTTTTCAAAGTGTTAGAACAATATACATTTGGTAATCCACAGCGATTAGTCGAACACTTTCTTGGTTGACAACATCATATGTTGATCGACCACCGGATTATGCCTGTAGTCAACCAGTGATACAAGGTAGTCGACCATATTTATGTTCGACTACATAGCCAACCACACCATTTCCTACTAAAGTCTCCCGAGTTTCGTACTACTTGGTGTGGGACACTTCCTAATCCACACCATTTCATATTGACATTGGTTGTCTCATCATTTCAAGATGGTTCAACCGGTGTATCGTACCGTGGGAAGAGGAGCCACCGAGCTTCAACGTGTTCTATCTTCTTGATGAAGAGCAATGGCTTCGTGCTAGTGTTGCTAGACAACACAACCCATAGCCAAAAGCTATGGCACCCCGTTGATCTTTCAACTAATGGAAAGGTAGTAACTACTACCTACCTTTTCTTAAAATAAGCATAAAAGCTTGTTATGTGGGAAGTAGAAAAACAAACACTTAGAAGTAAAGTCTTCCAAGTATTCTCGGGTACCAAAGTTGAAAGTAAACTCTTTCAAGTCAAGTTTTTGTTCCAAGCTTGGGAGTAAAGTCTCCCAAGTTAAGTTTGTCTCACTTAGGAAGTAAAGTCTCCCTAGCCGGGTGTTAAAGGTTTCATCCTTATCATTCCTGAGTGGCTTACACCCGCTCGTCAAGAAATTTAAATTCAGCCCAAAAATTTGGAATTGATGGATCTCTTATCTTAGCCACGTGGGGCCCTAATTCCACGAACCTCCATCAATGCTTTCGCCCTACTATGAGAGAAACCATAGAGTTGTGATAGAAAGCTTGATGAGTGCCGGTTGACCCGAGCCCGGGTTGACCAATAAAGATAGGGGTACCCAGTCCCAAGCTTTGGCGCACCCACCTTAACCTTAAACTTAGAATTAACGATATTATATTTGGAATTGACGAAAAATAGGTGTTTTGAGGGCATGGAGGTGGAAGAGGGATAGCCATCGCGGGGTTGACTAAAGTATCATACTTTTCGGGGCATATGCTTACTACACGAAGGAATTCTTAGCGAACGGTAATTTTGATGATTTTCATGACCCATTCTCAATTTGGGTACATTTTGTGAGCTTTATGGTGATTTGAGCTTGTTGCCTATATTTTGAGTCACCTTGTATGTATAGTGGTGAATTTGATTATATTGTGAATAGCGTTGGTATTTGATTTGATTGATGGCTATCCCGAGAATCCTACATAATTGGTCAAGGTCAAGGAGGTCAAGGTTTTGATTGTGAAAAGTCTTAGGCTTGATGATTTGGTGTTTGATGGCCTCTTAGGTGATGTAGTTGACTTTGACTGGGGAATGATTGTTTCGGGTAGACCTAGGTTTGAATTATAGTTGATTTGGTGGCGATTGAAGATTATGGAAGCGTTGATTTATGCTCATGCCACTAGTAGAAGAAGGAGAGTAGAAGAATGCTTGGTCCTCGGCAATTTTAAAACGGTTTTGGAGTTCATTATAGCCAACGAAGTGCTCATCTCAAAAGGTACTTGTTGCCTAATCATTGCACTTTGGCTTTAATCATTAAACGTTAATCTTCTCCAAGCCTTGTTCTATTGATTTGCTTGCTTGAGGACAAACAAGGTCAAATATAGGGGGTTTGATATTGCTCCATTTAGATATGTTTATTACGCAATATTGATCTCATTTTATTCGGTTTTGATGATCGTTGGGGCTTAAAAGCTGTTTTCCTGCGCCAAAGTATCGACTCAAGGCAAAATGCCTAACTTGGTGTAAAATTGACCAAGAAATGCTCAAAAAGTGCAAAGAAAATGACAAGTACAGGAAACAGCTCCAAAAGCGCCGCTCCAGACAAAGGAGCGTCGCTCCTCACAGCCCAACAGTGCCGCACCTCAACTAAAAGCGGCGCAATCACCCACGTTTTGTCTCCATTTCTTCTCAGTGAGCAGAAGCGCCGTTCTTCAAGATCAAAAGTGCCGCTCCTATCAGGCTAAAAGCGACGCACCAGAAGTAAAAGCGCCATTCCAGATTGAAGCCAAAAGCGCCACTCCTGAAGGAGAAGCGGCGCTCCTGACGTTGTTTCAGCCAAATTTCTTACCACTATAAATAGAAAGTGAAAAGGTCATTTTTCAAGAGAGCTGCAGTTTTACTCCGAATTTCACACACTAAACTCTAATTTCATCATCCATTAGAGTTCTAAGGTGATTTGGAGGAAGCAAGCCCAAGTTTCATCTTCATTATTGCTAGATCTTTCTATTGTTATCATTTTTGGGTTGTAATCTTCACTTTACTTTTACATATTTTGCATCAATTAGTTGTAATCTTCACTTTATCTTCATCTAGTTTGAATCTTTGCTTGTAATCTTTGTTTATCTTCATTTATCTTTGAATCTTAGCTTGTAATCACTCAAGATGATGTTTATTGATGCTTTTATGATTATTGCTAGTGTAATATTTGCTATGAGTAGCTAAATCACTTGTGTTTGCTTATCTATGAATCTTTAATGCATACGATGTGCCCTTAATCTATTGAATGAGGTTGTTTTGAATGAAAATACATGATCTAGTGTTATTGAGTTAGCCATGAGGTCCATTGCTATGTTTGTTATTGGTTTTACTTTGATTACATAGGTTGAGTAGCTCTCTAAGTGATTTGAGAAGTGAATCAATTTGTGCTTCAACACCTTTGGTGATCTAGAAAACTAGAATAGGAATTTCAAGTGATTGTGTTTCTAGGCTAAGTTGGTTTTCAATTGACCTTTGTTCATCATAGTGGTGTTTGACTATCTTAGGTGACTTTGATGGTTAAAGGATTTTAAGTGATTTTAACCCGGGCATAATCTCAATAATCAACTCATACATTGCTTGATCTTGTGATACTAAGCTTATGTGAATTTGCAAGGTAAAATTGGATTAAGAACATTTACTAGTTCAAATAACTTAAGTGATAACAATTTGGGTAAAACAAGGGTCATCTAAGCATAAAGAGGATTAGATGAGTGAACACTCTCTATCATATTGATTTATTCTCATTTCTTAATTACTTGCTATTTGTTGCTAGTTAAGTTTTAGTTTGTTTATTGCAAAGTTTAGTTGTTAGTTGAGATCTCTCGCAAAACCCCCCAATCAAACAAACCCCCTAGGATAACTATTAGTTTCAAATACATAAACTTACACCGCTCTCACGGGACGAACTTGATAAGAATACTTACATTAAGTGCTATAATAACCGGGTTTTAAGTGCTCGATAGATTGTGCGTGCTTTTTGTAATATTTGAATCTTTTATAAATTCAGAGAGTTATGTTTGGTATATCCACGCCCCATCACGCTTTCTTGGCACCGCTGTCGGGGAGCGGTTAGCTAAGTTAAGTTGTGTATTTAGTTCAAGCTTTTAGTTATTCAATCCTTTTGTAAGGATTTGTCCTTACAAAAGTTACTTTTATTGTCTTTTATTTATTATTTTGTATTGGATAATCACTTGTGTTTGTGTTGTCTTTGAAGGTTAGGTCTTTTGGTGTATGAGAAGAAGATCTCAAAAGGATCAAGATTGCACACAACCATTTTCCGATCCTGAAAAACACGTACACGGGGTTTATAAGCGTAGAGAAGAACGGGATTTAAGGAAGAATTTTGAGGTTTTGCCATTTTGTTTGATAGAAATGGACGGAGAAGAAGAGGGTAATCCTCCACCGGTGGTTAATGAAGTAGTTGAAAATGATCCAAATGACACTCCGATGTGGAATGTTAGAATGGTGGCACAAACGGTTGTGCCTCCGGCTATCACAAAACCACCAATTGAAGCGGATAATTGGAAGATCGAGGGTAACTTTTTCACAATGTTCAAGGATAGACTCTTTCGCGGGTTAATAGATGAAAACCCTTTTAATCACATTCAATACTTTAACGATATTTGTGACATCTACAAGAACAAAGATGTCACCGAAGATGCTTTTAAGCTAAGGACATTCCCCTTCACGCTTGATGGAGAAGCTAAAGCTTGGTTAAGAAACTTGCCATCGGATTCTATTAGGTCTTTTCAAGATTTAAATGAGGCATTTATCAATCACTTTTTCCCACCTTCAAAGGTGGAACGTTTGAGAATGGAAATTAATGGGTTCACGCAAAGGGGAGATGAGTCTTTGTATGATGCGTGGGTGCATTTCAAGAAGTTATTTAGAGCTTGCCCACCGCATGGTCTAAACAAGAAGGAGTACATCAATACGTTTTACCGAGGTATCAATTTTCCAACTAAGCAATATCTTGATTCATCTTCGGGTGGAGTGTTTATGTACAACTCACCCAATGCGGCCGAAAAGTTACTAGAAGACATCTCAGTTAATACATATGAATGAGCACCTTCACCAAGAGAATTGACGAGGAAGAGTGTAGCTCAAGTGGAGAGTGAAGATGGGCAAGTTACCTTGGCAAGCTTGAATAATCAATTTCAATCATTCGGGAAGGAGTTGAAGAAGATTCAAAAAACGGTAGTTGCAATGCAAGTTGGTTGTCAAAGATGCGAGGGTCCCCATCTCACAAAGAATTGTCCTCAAATTACTCAATTCAATCATGTTGATCTAGATGACATTCCCATGAATTCGGATGCCCACGTGAATTTTGTGACTAACCAAAACTTTTAAAGAGGAGGAACTTCTACCCAATGCAACAATTCTTTCCAATCGAACAATAGCTACTACAACCCTAACCAAAAACAATTGTCATTTAACACTCAAACCAACACGCCCCTCAGATTCTTCAACCAAAACCGAAACCAAAGTTATAATAGCAACTACCACCGAAACCGAAACAACAATTTCCAATACCAAAACCAACAACCTTACAACAACCAACCTTATAACAACCAAAGCAATTTAAATTATCAAAACAATCAAGGTTATAGTCAACCACAAAATAACCAAGGTTACAATCAACAAAACAACCAACAATCCCAACCTTCGAAGAGCTTAGAAGAAATCATGCAAAACTACATCAAGAAGGTAGAATTAACCGAACCTTTTCTAATGAAAGAGAATGAGCTCTTGAAGCAATAACTCCGAAACCAACAAGCCTCATTCCAAAACCTTGAGAGCACCGTTGGAAAAATTTCAAATCAAGTTGCCGAAAGACCACAAGGAACTTTACCTTCCAACACACAAATCAACCCCAACAACAATTACAACAAGATCCAAAACCAACAAAACCAAAATAACACAAGAACTATCCCTATTGAAAACATCAACCAAATTGAGTTTGTCAATGCCATTTCAACAAGAAGCGGTTTAACTTGTGAAGAACCACAAATCCAAACACCCCCAACCCAAACACCAAACCCTATTACACCTACTTCACAAACCGTAGAGAATGAATCAAGTGTTAATGGGGATTCGCAAGAAGAAAAGGTTGAAAAGGATGCACCACGAAGGGTTAAGGGTAAAAAGAATGAAGAAGCACCTTTGAGGAAGTACATGGTGCCGATTCCATATCCGCAAGCTTTGAGGAAGGAAAAAGTTGAATCGCAACAAAAGGACTTCATGGAAATGATGAAATAAGTTCATGTCAACATGCCGCTCATCCAAGTGCTTAAGGGCATGCCTAATTAAGGAAAGTTCATTAAAAATATTTTATCTTCAAAAGGAAAATATGAGGAGGTGTCGGCTATGTTTCTCGTAGAGGAATGTTCGGCCATCTTGCAAAAGCAAAAGATGCCTCCCAAATTGGGTGATCTGGGTCATTTTGTAATCCCATGCAATATGGGTGGGTCAAAAGTTTATGATGCACGTGTCGACTTGGGGGCTAGTGTAAATCTTATGCCCTATTCAATCTATAAAAAGTTAAATCTTGGGGAACTAAAACCGACCCAGATGGTTTTAAAAATGGGAAACCAAACGTTTGATACACCAATCGGCATATCCGAAGACCATATGGTCAAAGTTGGTAAATTGACCTTTTCGACCGATTTCGTGATCCTCGAAATGCTCGAGGATGAACATGTACCAATAATTTTGGGACGACCTTTTCTAAACACCGCCGATACAATTATTTTTGTTCAACAAAACAAACTAAGTATCGGGGTGAAAGATGAAAGACTTGATTTTTATGTGCGTGAAGTTGATAAGAAACAAAATTTGTCAATTATTGAGTCTTTTAGTCAAATCGAGGTCATGAATTCGTGTGAAGAAAATGACTTTAAAGCTTTATTGGCGGTTGACACTCCGGATGTTGACCAATTAGATAAAAATGAGGATTTTGATGTTGATAAAGAGTTTGAATTGTTTATGAAATCTTGCGATGAAAACGGTTTTGAAAATGCTTGTGAAAGTATTATTGATGGGAAACTTTGTGAAAATGCTTTAAGTAACCCCAAAATGGTCAAGGAAATGAATTTAGACCCAAATATAAGGGGGGATGTTGTTGGTAAAAAGGTTATTTTGGACCCAATTGTGAAAAATGTTGTTGGGAAGGTCGTTAAACCCACCCAAGTTCGTAAAAAGGATGAAAAATGTGGTTTTGACAAAGTTAAAAAGAAGTCATTGCAAAAACCGGTCTTAAAAGAAAAAGTCAAGGTCGATAATCACTATGTGAAACACCAAAGGTTCAAACCAGGTGACAAGGTCTTGTTATTTAATCATGATTTCAAAAAGTCACCCGGTCGGCCTAAGTCAAGATGGCATGGGTCATTTGTTGTTAAATGCATACGTGAAAAAGGATTTGTTGAGTTAATTGGAAAGGGCAACCCATTTAAAGTTCATGGGGATCGTTTAAAATTCTTCAACGATGAAGTCAAGCCAATCGGGCTTGATGACATCGCTTTTAAACCACCATTGTGCTAAAACGGGTCAAGTGATAGACCCATGATCAAAACAATCGTGTTTGTTTATAATTGTGCATTTAGGATTGCATTTCATATAGACTTGTATGATATTATGTTTTTCATAGGTTGCATTTGCATATAATTGCATTTCATGCATTTGGGTAATTTGGAAAAACTGCAAAAATAGCTTGTGATTGTGTTAAATGGACTTTTGAAAGTGCAAAACTACTTCCGGTACAAAAACGGCGCTTTTGTCCTAGGAGCGGCGCTTTTGGCCTTCTAAGAGCGACGCTTCTACTTTAATAGCGACACTTTAACCTGTGAATTTAGACCAAAAATGGACAGTGGTCAAGAGCGACGCTTTTGTTTTGAAAAGCGGCGCTTTTGTTCTCCAGGAATGACGTTTTTGTTTCAAAAGCGGCGCTCCTGTACCAGGGAATTTAAAATTTTCTGCATGGCCCAAACACTTCAAGATTGTGAAGCTTTTGCTATGGAATTAAATGCAGGGGGAGCACCTTGCCCCATCAATGTTTGAATGCGGGATATTTGATTTGTGCTAATATCATGAAGCCGTCTTTGTGTCTCTTGTTTGCTGAATTGTTTTCAGGGAAGTGGAAAAGGAAAAGGCCTTGCGAAGTCAACCGATTCATGAATGGTTGCAAGTAAAATTGTGTGATGCTAATGTTCATCATAGTTTGTGTTACAATTTTAATAATTTGGCATGTAATTTAACTAAATTTGATGCTTGTGTGTGTGAACTTAATTTGGTCGATTCGGTGTGAGGTAGTAGACACATATTGTTACTCTCACACATGATACATTCGATATTTGTAATAACTATGACAATGGGTGTGTGTGGATACTTTCTATGATTGTTGGTATGTGCTTGCTTGTTGTCGTTCTTAGTGGCAGGATACCTTATTGATGATTGATCCAAGCCTGACATTAAGTTCAGGCGTCAAGCTCATCGACTTGCATTCATTGGTGATTATATGGTGACTACAAAGATCGTTTGATCTTGGCTGGTTTTTATTTTCTTTTCCCTAATCACCTTTTGATTTCAAAATGTCCCTCATTTTCACTCACTCTATCGCTTTAATGCAATGAGAACATTGCATACGCTAAATGTATGGGGGGAGAGAGTTAAAATTTCGGGCCATTTTTAAACTTTTTCGGGTATATATATCACATATACTACAAAGTTTGAAGCTTGCAATGTCGATTAATTTTTGGAACAAGTTTTTAAAGATTGCATTAACTTACATCATAAACACTTAAAACGGTTAAAACTTGTGAAAATTTTCAACTTCTTGGGAAAAGTAAAGTCTTTTTCCCTTTGTGCTTCAAAATTTTGGAAGTAAAGTCTTCCCTTGTGTTGGCAATTGCAATACCAAGTGAAAGTAAAGTCTTTCACTTTTCATGTGATTTTGTGCTCCAAATGATAAACTCAAAGAGAAATTAAAACTTCTGCTTGAAAGTTAAAGTCTTTTATGCACATTGCTTCAAAAAAAACCAAGTGTTTAAAGCTTCGTGCTTTAACACTTCCGGATGATTCATGTCCATCCACTTTGGTAGGGAGTAAAGTCTCCTGAGTTTCGTACTACTTGGTGTGGGACACTTCCTAATCCACACCATTTCATATTGACATTGGTTGTCTCATCACTATAAGATGGTTCAACCGGTGTATCATACCGTGGGAAGAGGAGCCACCGAGCTTCAACGTGTGCTATCTTCTTGATGAAGAGCAATGGCTTCGTGCTAGTGTTGCTAGACAACACAATCCATAGCCAAAAGCTATGGCACCCCGTTGATCTTTCAACTAACGGAGAGGTAGTAACTACTTCATACCTTTTCTTAAAATAAGCATAAAAGCTTGTTATGTGAGAAGTAGAACAACAAAGACTTGGAAGTAAAGTCTTCCAAGTATTCTCGGGTACCAAACCTGAAAGTAAAGTCTTTCAATCCAAGTTTTTGTTCCAAGCTTGGGAGTAAAGTCTCCCAAGTTAAGTTTGTCTCACTTAGGGAGTAAAGTTTCCCTAGCCGGGTGTTAAATCCTGAGTGGCTCACACCCGCTCGTCAAGGAATACAAATTCCGCCCAAAAATTTAGAATTGATGGATCTCTTATCTTAGCCACGTGGGGCCCTAATTCCACGAACTTTCATCAATGCTTTTGCCTTATTATGAGAGAAACCATAGAGTTGTGATAGAAAGCTTGATGAGTGCCGGTTGACCCGAGCCCGGGTTGACCAATAAAGATAGGGGTGCCCAGTCCCCTAGCTTTGGCGCACCCACCTTAACCCTAAACTTGGAATCGATGATATTATATTTGGAATTGAGGAAAAATAGGTGTTTTGGAGGCATGGAGGTGGAAGAGGAATAGCCATCGCGGGGTTGACTAAAGGATCATACTTTTCGGGGCATATGCTTACTACACGAAGGAATTCTTGGCGAACGGTAATTTTGACGATTTTCATGACCCATTCTCAATTTGGGTACATTTTATGAGCTTTATGGTGATTTAAGCTTGTTGCCTATATTTTGAGTCACCTTGTTTGTATAGTGGTGAATTTGATTATATTGTGAATAGCGTTGGTATTTGATTTGATTGATGGCTATCCTGCGAATCCTACATAATTGGTCAAGGTCAAGGAGGTCAAGGTTTTGATTGTGAAAAGTCTTAGGCTTGATGATTTGGTGTTTGATGGCCTCATAGGTGATGTAGTTGACTTTGATCGGGGAATGATTGTTTCGGGTAGACCTAACTTTGAATTGTAGTTGATTTGGTGGTGATTGAAGATTATGGAAGCGTTGATTTATGCTCGAAGGAGAGTAGAAGAATGCTTGGTCCTCGACAATTTTAAAAGGGCTTTGGAGTTCATTATAGCCAACGAAGTGCTCATCTTAAAAGGTACTTGTTGCCTAATCATTGCACTTTAGCTTTAATCATTAAACGTTAATCTTCTCCAAGCCTTGTTCTATCGATTTGCTTGCTTGAGGACAAGCAAGGTTCAAATGTAGGGGGTTTGATATTGCTCCATTTAGATATGTTTATTACGCAATATCGACCTCATTTTATTTGGCATTGATGATCGTTGGGGCTTAAAAGTTGTTTTCCTGCGCCAAAGTGTCGACTCAAGGCAAAATGCCTAACTTGGTGTAAAATTGACCAAGAAATGCTCAAAAAGTGCAAAGAAAATGACAAGTGCAGGAAACAGCTCCAAAAGCGCCGCTCCAGACAAAGGAGCGTCGCTCCTCACAGCCCAACAGCGCCGCACCTCAACTAAAAGCGGCGCAATCACCCACGTTTTGTCTCCATTTCTTCTCAGTGAGCAGAAGCGTCGTTCTTCAAGACCAAAAGCGCCGCTCCTATCAGGCTAAAAGCGACGCACCAGAAGTAAAAGCGCCGTTCCAGATTGAAGCCAAAAGCGCCGCTCCTGAACGAGAAGCGGCGCTGCTGACGCTGTTTCATCCAAATTTCTCACCACTATAAATAGAAAGTGATAGGTCATTTTTCAAGAGAGCTGCAGTTTTACTCCGAATTTCACACACTAAACCCTAATTTCATCATCCATTAGAGTTCTAAGGTGATTTGGAGGAAGCAAGCTCAAGTTTCATCTTCATTATTGCTAGATCTTTCTATTGTTATCATTTTTGGGTTGTAATCTTCACTTTACTTTTACATATTTTGCATCAATTAGTTGTAATCTTCACTTTATCTTCATCTAGTTTTAATCTTTTCTTGTAATCTTTGTTTATCTTCATTTATCTTTAAATCTTAGCTTGTAATCACTCAAGATGATGTTTATTGATGCTTTTATGATTATTGCTAGTGTAATCTTTGCTATGAGTAGCTAAATCACTTGTGTTTGCTTATCTATGAATCTTTAATGCATACGATGTGCCCTTAATCTATTGAATGAGGTTGTTTTGAATGAAAATACATGATCTAGTGTTATTGAGTTAGCCATGAGGTCCATTGCTATGTTTGTTATTGGTTTTACTTTGATTACATAGGTTGAGTAGCACTCTAAGTGATTTGAGAAGTGAATCAATTTGTGCTTCAACACCTTTGGTGATCTAGACAACTAGAATAGGAATTTCAAATGATTGTGTTTCTAGGCTAAGTTGGTTTTCAATTGACCTTTGTTCATCATAGTGGTGTTTGACGATCTTAGGTGACTTTGATGGTTAAAGGGTTTTAAGTGATTTTAACCCGGGCATAATCTCAATAATCAACTCATACATTACTTGATCTTGTGATACTAAGCTTATGTGAATTTGCAAGGTAAAATTGGATTAAGAACATTTACTAGTTCAAATAACTTAAGTGATAACAATTTGGGTAAAACAAGGGCCATCTAAGCATAAAGAGGATTAGATAAGTGAACACTCTTTATCATATTGATTTATTCTCATTTCTTAATTACTTGCTATTTATTGCTAGTTAAGTTTTAGTTTGTTTATTGCAAAGTTTAGTTGTTAGTTGAGATCTCTCACAAAACCCCCCAATCAAACAAACCCCCTAGGATAAATATTAGTTTCAAATACATAAACTTACACCGCTCTCACGGGACAAACTTGATAAGAATACTTACATTAAGTGCTATAATAACCGGGTTTTAAGTGCTCGATAGATTGTGCGTGCTTTTTGTAATATTTACATCTTGTATAAATTCAGAGAGTTATGTTTGGTATATCCACGCCCCATCACCTGCCATACGGTCTTCCAGCCGGCTTGCCACATCACAAACGGCTTGCCATGACACCGGGCAACTAAAACGGCTTGCCCTTGGCACCAGCCTCCAAACACGGCTTGCCAGTCGGCCTGTCATACGGCCTACCAGCTGACTTCTAACCAATTTTGTGCCTATTTAAAGGGCCTTTGGATTCATTTTTACACACACTTCAATTAACTTCTCTCTCTCTCTCTCTCTCTCTCTCTCTCTCTCTCTTTTTTTTATACAATATTAGTCATATTTTCAAGGTGTTCGACTCTTTGCGGGAAACCTAGTACTCGGAGAAGAACGCCGAAGATTGTATTAGGAGCGGTCTGGAGTTTGAATTTGTCACTTTTGTATTCGGAACTCGTTTAATCTAGTGGTACTTCTATCCTTTGTCTTTACACAATGTCTTCCACTATTATGATTTATGATATTATTACCATGATTAGCGAGTAGTTATCTTTAGTGTATGCTATGATGTAGTTAGTTATAATGCCAAAATAATGTTATGGTTTGTGTATGTTGTTAAGATGCTTTCCGATTATGCTTTAAACTCAATCGCTTTTCCAACTAATATAACATAGTTATCGGCTCTGTTATTGGGAATTCGTGAACCCTGATTCAGAGTATACTATATGTGTCACCCCTTAGTAAGAGAAGTCTATCGGATACAACGTAAGTTTGACTGAGGCACACCGGTTGTAGTAAGTCCACCGAGCCTTGGATTCCGACTGAGGAATCTTTCGTAGTGAAACACCTAACAAGGCCCATAGCACATTGTTAGTCCTAGACCATGATAGTGTATTCACCAAGCATATAAACTTCGTACGTGCATACTGAAGCACAATGGTTGTTGTAAGCTGTACCTCTGCTAAGTAAGGCCATGGAACCAGGTCAGTGCTGATTAGTACACTTCACCATAATGCGGTCTCAAGCATTTCAACCCGCTTGAGGGATTCTTAGTTAATTAAGGAACTGTATGTTTAAACACATAAAGGATTGGACCGTTAGGATAACCGAACGTGTTCATGGAAGTCAAACCGACTTGGCCATGGTGTCCTTTATGGTTAAACTCTTTTTAAGTTCCAAACTATCTTTTTAAACCCAGTCATTAATAAAAGCATCGAAACACATCACGTCTTTCGGATATGGCATACCTTGTACTTCATTGTGCTTAAGAAATTTTAGACCTTTGTGGAATGTTAATACGTCACCCAACCAAGTCGCTCAATTGGATGAGCCGTTTGAACGTGTATGCCTGTAGTCAGACTGCACGGGCATCGGGGATATGGTACATTGCTGTCTATTCAAAATATCCAAGCCTAACGCATTACCCAGTGACATGTCTTACGACAGGGGCGGTCGGACCAGTGTAGTGAGTACAAGGTTACTACCTATTCATGAGCCAGCATTCCATAATCTCGAAAAAGTAACTAACGAAATCATAGAATGCGCTTACTTTTACCTTATCTGAATTACAAATTTTATCGCACTTAATTTATTTTATCTTATAAGCCAGAAAACTCAAAATTAGGTAATACACAACTACTCATTCACTTTAGGATTATCTTAAGTTATAAATATAGGGAAGATTCTATTGATCTCTTAAAAATTCGACCCTAGGTCATACTTCCCTTACTCACCATAATAAGGAGCAGTACGATTTAGGCCCCGCTAAATATAAATTTAAAACTATTGTTTCACCTCCCGATAGCTGATTCCGACGCCTTGCGGCCTAACGACATCGCATAAATAAAACCGTCCGCTTTGATCATTGATGTTTGAGCAGAGTGGTATAAAATACTATTAATTTTTAATACGAAATACTATTAAATACGATACAATTTTACACAAGATATTTATTTATTTAGAGAATGGATATACTTAAACCTTGCTACAACACTTATAGGCAGTGTACCTAATCGTACAGTAGTGTAGTTTTTAGTAAGTCCGGTTCGTTCCACAGGGAAAATCTTTAAACAAAGCTTAACGCTATATTAGTTTACTTTTATAAAAATACAAATATATATATATAAGTAATATTATTGTTATAGAGGGGGGTTTTTACCGTTTAATGACCGGTTTGTCGATTTTAAAACTTTAGTCGCAGTTAAAACCAAATGTAAAATAATAAATAAATACAAGACTTAATTTAAAGCGTAAAGTAAATAACGATAATGAAATTGCGAATAATAAAAGTGCGATAAAATAAACTTGCGATAATTAAAAAGTACGATAATTAAAAGTGCAATTAAATACAATAACAATAAAAATGCGATAATTAGAAGTGCAATTAAATATAAAATAAAGGAAATTAAATATGAAATAAAAGAATTATGCTTATTTAAACTTTCGTAATCACGATGTTTGACGTGTTGATTTTAGTTTTATGCCCATGGGTTAATTGTCCTTTGTCCTGGATTATTTAATATGTCCATACGGATTTTGTCCATAATAGTCCATCAGTCATAAATATAAAGAGCGAAAGCCTTCGTCAAATTATTCTTATTCCCGAAGTCAAATATTCCAACTAATTGGGGATTCGAATTATAACAAGGTTTTAATACTTTGTTTAATGAATACACCAGGTATTCGACTGCGTGTAAACCAAGGTTTTACTACTTTGTTAATAATTACACCAATTACCCTTGAATGTAATTCACCCCTATTTCAACAAGTCTATTAACTATTAATCCAGTTCCATATCCGGTAAAATGAATAATTATTGGTATTTATAGATATCCCGCCCACCGTACCCAGTCAAGCGTATGTGCTTATATATAAATACGTCGAATTATAAGTTTGTATATTAAATTAACAAGGTATTGTTTAGTTAATATAAAACCCATTAATAACCCATAGTCTAATTTCCACAAGTGTCGTTCTTTTATCCAAACCCCAATTATGGTACAAAGCCCAATTACCCAATTTTAGTAATTAGCCCAACATCATGATTACTTTGGATTTAAATAAGCATAATAATAACTTAGCTACGAGACATTAAATTAAAAAGGTTGAACATAACTTACAATGATTAAAAATAGCGTAGCGTTACACGGACAGAATTTCGACTTACACCCTTACAACTTTCGCTAACATACCCTTATTATTAGGATTAAAATTAAAATTAAAATTAAAATATAAATTATAAATATAAATATTACGTATATAGATAGAGAGATTGATGGATATTGGATGAAAAATTGATCAGAATTCGTTGGGCTTTAAAGGGAGTTTCAGTTTTTGGGGCTCCGCGACTCGCGGCCCATTCCTTCTTCAAACTCCGCGAGTCGTGGAGTTTATAATTACAGCTCACTCCATTTTGGCTCTTTGTTTACCGACGGTTTATTATATAAATATAATATATATATAATTTATATAATTAATTATATATTATATTATATTTATATACATAGTTAACTTGTAATTTTTAGTCCGTTGCGTCGAGCGTTGAGAGTTGACTCTGGTCCCGGTTCCGAATTTCCGAACGTCCTTGCGTACAATTTAATATCTTGTACTTTGCTTTTTGAATCTTGTACTCTTGTAATTTCGAGACGTTTCTTATCAATAATTGGAACCTCTTTGATTGTCTTTTGTACTTTTGAGCTTTTTGGTCGTTTGCGTCTTCAATTCGTCGAATCTGTCTTTTGTCTTCACCTTTTATTATTTAAACGAATATCACTTGTAAATAGAACAATTGCAACTAAAAGCTTGTCTTTCTTGAGGAATAATGCTATGAAATATATGTTCGTTTTTAGCATTATCAAATATTCCTACACTTGAGCGTTGCTTGTCCTCAAGCAATATCGTCTTGAAATACTAGAATCACTTCTTTATTCTTCACACTTTGTACATCAATGATTTCTATACGGCGGTATAAACAATGGTAGTAACGATATGGTTTACAGTCCCACATGACTATAAAAATTTAGATCCATTAAGGAAATTGGATCTTTATGAAAACATTTGATCTTTTGAAAATTAAATCTAGTTTTTACCCTAGATAAGTTTTCCGGAATAACCCTTCACCGGTGTTTGCAAAATATTTTTGTGGGTTTGGTGGGTTTCAGATTTGAAAATTTTAGCTCAAAACTTATGGTTTTGTGTCCCCCACTTGCTAACCTTGTATTTGGAAAGCAACACGTCCAGTTTACTTGTCCCGTATATTACCTTTCGGCAATCTACCGTCCGGTTGTAAAGGAAAGCGTTGAACAAGCAACTGTTAAGGCAATGCCCCCTGACATGCTTTTAATTATGGTCTATAACATGTCGGACGCAATTACTATCCTTGGTAGGAGCAATAGTAAAGCTTACCCTTATAATTTTTCGGTCTGGCACAAGGTCCTGTCTTTGACCACTATGCAACCACCGTTCTTACGGTTGACACCCGATTTGGTTCAGGTGACCTAATGAATTCCAGGTGAATTCCTAGGATTTTACGTTCAATGGTAATGAACGCATTGAAAATAGGGTTTTCAGAAAACAAATCGGTTTGTAATTTTATCAAAATATTTTCTCGTTCAAGCTCGAGTTTAGATATCATTGAATTCCATGAGTTTGAATTCTCAATCTTTAAGGTCAATCTCTAGGATTGAGTAATATCAGGCTTAAAAGCTGATTTTTGATCTTTTAAGGAGATTATCCTTTCTGGGGATCTGATTCATTAGTCTTATCCAGCTAATTTGTATGGTGCCCCCCATTGTACGAGATAAATCCTTCTCATGGTTAGGATAAATCTGACCACTTGGCGACCCTGTTTAATGCTGAGGTCCGTGGATTTCCTGCTGATTTTAGTGATGACTTTTCTAGGTTTTTCGTCAACGTACAGTTGGTCTGGACGACAACTTCCTGACCTAAATCAAGAAGCGCATTTCTTTTTCGGAAGACTTTACTTCCTTTTAATGATGGAATTGATTCATCGTGTAGATCCATCTCTTCTTTTCTTTCATCGGGTAAAACAGTTTAGTTTAGTCCAAAGCAAAAGTATTTTCAGTTATTTGTACAAAAATATGTGACATATGTTTTGAATAACTTGGAAAATTTTCCCACACTTGGCTTTTATTTTCCTTTTTATTGTCCTCTATTCCATTTTAAATGAATTTTAACATTTTGGTTTGTTTCTCAATTTAAGTCCTTTCCGAGGTAACAATAATTTCGGTGTTAAAACCTAGTTTTATCATTCATAAATATGTATAAACATGATTTTGAGTTCATTTAATTGAAAATTTTGAAAATTTTTACTAGAATTGGGTAGTCAGTATATAAGACTAGGGCTGTTCTTTATTATCAGAGAGCACTAGATTATAATACAACTATTACTTTACTAGTATATTTTTTTTAATGGTAACCAAGTGTTTAAGATTAAAATTTTAAAAATCCGAAAGAATTTAACCCCTTCCCACATTTAAGATCTTGCAATGCCCTCATTTGCAAGAAATCAGTAACAATTTAAATTATTGAGGGTGATTTGTGTGAAAATGGTTAAATTTTACCAAAGTTTCCAAATATATTGGCGTTTGTTTGCTGAATGATAAATGGTGCACATCATTTGTTCATTCCGTCTTGTTGTTATTTCACATATATTTTGCATCTTGTCGTCAAAATTAGTTGCTTTTGCTGAACTTAATGCCAGTCTTTGAAAATGTGTTGTTTTACCCTGTTGTGTACATAAGATAAACTGCATACATATATACATATTTTTGAAGTTTGGTATATTATCCCACATTCAAAAATTATTAAAATCTAAGAATAAAAGTTAAAAAATTGTAAAAACTATTACAATATTAAATAAGTATTAAACGTATCAACATTACAAATTACAAAATAAATAAAACTAAGTAGACTAGGGTTGATACTGATACCAGTAGGGGTTCCATGCATAACCATAGGTGCTATAAAATGCTTCGGCTGGGTTATACGTAGGATACGGTGGTTGAATCTCTATAGACCAGGGAGGGAATATGGGCGATGGAGTAGGAATATAGTTTCTACCTATATGTTGGCAATAAGCTATGATTTGGTTTTGATGAACTTGCCAATCTTCAAATGCTCTATGTCTAGCATTTTCGTACTCCTGTGAAGCTATAAACCTTTGCATTTCTTGCATTTCATTTCCCCCTCCTACATTACCTTGCTATTGGTTTCTCTCAACCTGTGGATGTCTACCATGGTATTGTACTGCGGCGTTATTTCACCTCTTCAAAACTTTCGCACCATGGTATACATTTAAACCTATTGTATCGCGAAGTTCTGGTTCTTCGACTAATAATCCCCCCAGACTTATATCCACACCGAGATATTCAGCAATCAAAGTAATAAATATACCACCTCCTATTATGCTATGCGGTCTCATCCCCCTAACCATAGCTGATAAATAATAACCCACACAATAAGGTATACTTACAGCGCTTTGTGGGTCTCGAATACACATATGGTAAAACAAATCCTGTTCATTTACCTTTTCCTTGTTCTTACCTCTTTGTGTAATCGAATTAGCTAAAAACCTATGAATTACTCTTAATTCAGCTCTATCTATATCCAAATAAGAGTAATTTCCCCCTTTGAATCGGTGATGGCTTGTCATTTGACTCCATACACCATTTGTATCAAAATTTTCATCTATCTTTCTACCATTTAGTATCAACCCTCTACAATCGGCGGATGCTAACTCCTCAGGCGTATATATACGTAAAGCCTGAGCCATGTCTAGTAAAGACATGTGGCACATCGAACCTCCTAACAAAAATCTAATAAAAGATCGATCGGTTAAACTAGCTACCCGATCATTTAATTCTATACTACACAACAATTCTTCACACCATACTTTATATACAGGTCTACGCATGGTGAATAAACGTACCCAGTCGTTAAAAGTAGAATTACCATACCTCTGTGCAAGTAATTCCCTAATTGGCCCGGTCAATTCTACAGCTTCTAATGGTCCCCATTCTATGACCCTAGGTACCTCAACAACTTTAGAATGAAGAGTATGCAAACCCCTTTGGTATTTTGGATAATCTATCCAAAGTCTATCAAATCTCAGGTTCGGGTGCAAATCTTCCAAGTGCATATCAGAAAATGTCATGACTGGATGAGGTATATCTTGTTTGTAGTAGTTATCCACCTCCTGTTGTTCCGCATTCTCAGCAGGAGCATTGCGAGCTTGGGATGAAGATTCACCCCTTTCAGTCTGCAAAACACATCAAACACAATTTTTGTGCATCCAAATATGCATTAGTGTCAGCAAAATCATCAATCAAAATAATTACAATGACATGATCAATTTATATCAAACTTAAGCTCATTTTCATATTTTCATCAAATCTACACTTTTTCAAATAAGCATATACGAAAATGTTTGCCAAGTTCATAAGCATTCAACTCAAATAACATGTCAAAATAATCATTACTAGCAATTAAACAAGTTTCAAATGGCATTATCTCTCAAAAATCAAGTTCATGAATTTTAGACTTGAAAAAGTCCACTTTAATTCTCAAAATCATGTTTAGGCTCAAAGTTTGGATCATTTAACTACCTAAACATGTTACACTACTTAATTTAGCAACAATTCATGACAAAAATCGGCCATAACCTGTTTATATCAAAAAGCCCCAAATTGCTCAAGAACACAAACCCTAGATTACTCAAAATTTGAAGTTTAAGGCTTCTAATCATGTTAAATAGCATCAATCTAGGTTATACAAGCATAATACATAAACAATTTAAGCATAATTACACTAAAAAGCATCAAAATCGAATTGGGTATAAAATTTCTCAAGAACACTAATTTTTGGATTAAATGGTGTTTAGGTGTAGAAATTTAATGTTTTTCTTGAGTAATTTCTTGATAGCATCCTTCTCAACATGATTTTAGTAAAAGATTTGATGATTAATGGTGAAAAAATTTGATTTTTGTGTGATATTTTCGGGTTTTTTTCGCAGTATGTTTTGTGGGTGTTGTGTGGACTGAGCTGTTCCAGCTCCTTTATTTTTTTCTGTAATTCGGTCCCTCCGCGAGTCGCAGTGTTTTTCCCTTTCAAACTCCGCGAGTCGTGGAGTTTGTATTTTTTTTTAAACAAACCTTAACTTGTAAAACAAATATAAAATAAATTTAAAATTTTGTTTTCCTTTGTTTTAGGACGAGGTCGTTTCGGATCGATGTCCTAGTCCGTCCTTCGACAAAATTTTAAAATTTGTCTTTTTCAAGCGATTGTTTTAAAAGCTTAGATTTTTTTTTTTTTTAGTTTTTTAATGTTTTTGGCATACTTTAATTCAATAAGATTAAAAATAATGATAATAAAAGTTCTCGTCCCTCCCTCGGGTAAAGCAATTTCGGTTCAACGACCTAGTCTTCAACTTACGACGAATTTTAAAAATCATATTTTTAACTTAATGAGATAAAGTAAATTTTTGTTTTTAAATTCACACAACTTAAATATAAAATTCAAAATTAATATTAAAAATTCACACCAAACTTAAAATTTGAAATGCATAAAATTAAAAATTATATTTTAAAAATTAAAAATTCACACCAAACTTAATTTAAAAATTCATATTATAAATTCACACCAAACTTATATTAATTTTTCAAATATTTACAATTTTAAATATATTGATTTTACAAAGTTTACAATATTAATTTAAGATTTATATATTAATTTTAAAAACATGGTAAAAATAAAATTAAAAATCTTTTTGGCTTTTTATCCCACTTTAATCAATCAAATATTATCAAAAATATGCGCCCCTCTTTTCGGTAAAGTAATTTCGGTTCCAAGACCTAATTTAACTCATGACGAATTTTTGCAATATTTTGGGTTGATTGATTAAAGATATTTATACCTTAAGAATAAACGTTAAATTTCGCAGTGATGTAATAAATTTTTGAATGATATCAATAATTTCGATCGCCAAACCTAATTTTATTCAATACCAATTTAATACTTTATAACGAACAAATTAGCGTTTATTATCAAAAGGTTAAAAATAAAAATAAAAAAAAATAAAAACTGTACAAACATACCTGTGAAATAGATTTCTTAGTTATATGATCTATCCCATTCATAAGATAGTCGGTTTAATTGGTTTTCCATGGCTACATAGGCGTAACCTCGAGCATTCAGTGTTTTTTCTTCTAAACATATGAACGGTCCGTCTCTGCATAAAGTAACAAATTCGGTGTTTGAATAGGTTTGATTATTTGAACATTTACCTCCATGTGACCATTTTCCGCATTTGTGACATCTTTCTAGGTGTCGTGCTCTTCTTTTCGCTGCGGATTTTGATTTTCCTTTACCAAATTGTAACTTATTATCTTCGCATCTGGATTCTTTTCTAACTCCGTCCAATCTTTCTCTGATTACTGATACTATTTCACTCGGAAGTGTGTCATTATTACGTTTAGTGATCAAAGCGTGTAGCATTAGACTATGGTTTAGTTCACAGGCAGTCTACATTTCCTAAAAAAATAAAAATTCAGAATGGGGGGAGAAGACTAGTTCTTTAGGGTCTGCTAGGGAAAGACCGTTCGGGTTTCATTTTTGAGAACTACACGAAAACAGACAATCTAACTCTAACAGAAATACATAAACCCCCTATACTTAGTTAGCTGTGGTATCGAAATTGTGATTAACTTCATTGTCTTCTTCCATCGGACCATGTATGTAATGTTTAACTCTGTGACCATTAACTTTAAATTCAATCCCATTTGAATTTATTAATTCTATCGTTCCGTATGAGAAAACTCTTTTGACTATGAATGGTCCAGACCATCTTGATTTCAATTTTCCAGGAAATAGCTTGAATCGTGAATTAAAAAGAAGAACTCTGTCTCCTTCTTTAAATTCTTTTGAACTTCTGATTCTTTTATCATGCCATTTCTTCGCTCTTTCTTTATAGATTAACGAATTTTCGTATGCTTCATGTCTTAATTCTTCTAATTCGTTTAGTAGACTTAATCGTAGACGTCCGGCTTCATGTAAATCAAGATTACATGTCTTCAAAGCCCAAAATGCTTTGTGTTCAATTTCTACTGGAAGATGACATGCTTTTCCATAAACAAGTCTAAAAGGTGTGGTTCCAATTGGAGTTTTGTAGGCTGTTCTAAAAGCCCAGAGTGCATCCTCCAATTTAATGGACCATTCCTTCAGATTTGATCCTACGGTTTTCTCTAGAATACGTTTTAAAGCTCGGTTGGTATTTTCAACTTGTCCACTTGTTTGTGGATGATATGCGGTGGAGATTTTATGAGTTACTCCATATCTTTTAAGAACTTTCTCAAGTTGATTATTACAGAAATGAGTACCCCGATCACTTATTAAAGCTTTCGGTGTTCCAAACCTTGCAAAAAGATGTTTTAAAAAGTTGACTACAACTCGTGCATCGTTAGTTGGGAGAGCTTGTGCTTCTGCCCATTTAGATACATAATCAATGGCAACGAGAATATATAGATTATTATGAGATTTTGGAAATGGACCCATAAAGTCAATACCCCAAATGTCAAATACTTCACATACTTGTATGACATTTTGTGGTATTTCATCACGTTGACTTATTTTTCCGGCCCTTTGAAAAGCATCACAGGATTTGCAAAGAAGGTGTGCGTCTTTGTAAATTGTAGGCCAATAGAAGCCAGCATCGTAAACTTTTCTTGCTGTTAGTTGAGGCCCATAGTGCCCTCCTGTTGGTCCTGTGTGACAATGGTTTAAAATTTTACTAGCTTCATCTTCGAATACACATCGGCGTATTATTCCATCTGGACAACTTTTAAACAGATGTGGATCTTCCCAAAAATAGTGTTTTATATCACTGAGGAATTTCTTTCGTTTTTGGTACGATAATCCTTTTTCAAGGAATCCACAAACTAAGTAGTTTGCATAGTCTGCAAACCATGGAATTTCATTATAATCTATCTTCAATAGATATTCATCAGGAAAGTTGTCTTGTATGGTCGATTCATTTAGAACTTCTAATTCGGGATTTTCAAGACGAGAAAGATGATCAGCGGCGAGATTTTCTGCTCCTCTTTTATCTCGGATTTCAATATCAAACTCTTGTAAGAGTAAGATCCAACGGATTAATCTTGGTTTAGCATCTTGTTTCGAAAATAGGTATCTAAGAGCAGAATGGTCGGTATAGACCACCGTTTTAGCTAGAACGAGATATGATCGAAATTTGTCAAAAGCAAAGACAATAGCAAGGAGTTCTTTTTCAGTAGTTGTGTAATTCGTTTGTGCTCCTTGTAACGTCTTACTGGCATAATATATAGGTTGAAATCGTTTTTCAATCCTTTGTCCTAAAACGGCTCCCATTGCAATATCACTTGCATCGCACATTAATTCAAACGGTAGATTCTAATTTGGTGTTATCATTATCGGTGCATTAGTGAGTTTCCCTTTAAGAATATTAAAAGATTTGATACATTCATCTGAAAAGATGAATGGAGCATCCTTTTCTAGGAGTTTATTCATAGGAGTGACAATTTTAGAAAAATCTTTTATGAAACGTCGGTAAAAACCGGCATGCCCTAGAAAACTCCTAACTCCTCTAACATTGGTGGGATGTGGAAGTTTAGCAATTACATCTACTTTAGCTCTATCCACTTCAATTCCTTCTTTTGAAATTTTATGTCCAAGAACGATGCCCTCTTTAACCATGAAATGGCATTTCTCCCAATTAAGTACTAGATTTGATTGTTCGCATCTAATAAGCATTCGTTCAAGATTAGCTAGACATGTTTCAAATGTATCACCGAAGACTGAAAAGTCATCCATGAAAACTTCCATGCATTCTTCTATCATGTCATGAAAAATAGCCATCATACACCTTTGAAAGGTTGCAGGGGCGTTGCAAAGTCCAAATGGCATGCGTTTGTAAGCAAAAGTACCATAAGGGCACGTGAATGTGGTTTTCTCTTGATCTTCGGGTGCTATTGGAATTTGAAAATATCCGTAAAATCCATCTAGAAAACAATAGTAACTATTTCCGGCTAATCTTTCCAACATTTGATCAATGAAAGGTAAGGGAAAGTGATCTTTTCTGGTGGTGTCATTTAATTTTCTATAATCAATACATACACGCCATCCTGTTACAATCCTAGTAGGAATAAGCTCATTTTTCTCATTTGTAATGACAGTCATGCCACCCTTCTTAGGCACGCATTGAACTGGGCTTACCCATGGACTATCAGAAATTGGATAAATTAGACCTGCGTCTAGCAGTTTAATAATTTCTTTTTTAACTACATCTTGCATATTAGGATTTAGTCTTCGTTGGCGTTGCACATACGTTTTATGACCTTCTTCCATAAGGATTTTATGTGTGCAATACGAAGGACTTATTCCTTTAATATCATTAATCTTCCAGGCAATGGCTGGTTTATGAGCTTTCAACACAGAAATGAGTTGTGATTTCTCATTTTCAGTAAGAGAAGACGATATTATTACAGGTAATTCAGATTCACCATGTAAATAAGCGTATTCCAAATGGTTTGGAAGTGGCTTTAACTCTAATTTCGGTGGTTCTTCTATCGATGATTTATATCGATATCTGTCTTCTTCTTTTAGCATTTGAATTTCTTCTGTTGTTGGTTCATATCCATTAGCTATAAGTGTAGCTAACATTTCAGCTTCATCAATTTGTTCTGTTCCTTCTCCTAAAGAACATTCTCCTGTTCCTTGTAATTCTGAAAATTCTTCTAATAATTCTGCATGTGCATCTATAGTTTGAATATAATAACATGTATCATCTGCAGATTGTGGTTGTTGCATTGCTCTATCAACTGAAAAGGTAACACTCTCATCCTCTATACTTAGGGTCAATTTCTTACCGAACACATCTATCATTGCTTTAGCCGTGTTTAAGAATGGTCTTCCTAATATGAGAGGAACTTGAGAATCTTCTTCCATGTCCAGAACAACAAAATCTACTGGAAATACTAAAGTACCAACTTTAACTAGCATGTTTTCCATTATCCCTCTAGGATATTTTATTGATCTATCAGCTAGTTGTATGCTTATTCTGGTTGGTTTCAATTCTCCAAGGTCTAGTTTAGCGTATACTGAATATGGCATTAGATTTATACTAGCACCTAAGTCTGCCAATGCTTCTATTGAACTAAGACTACCCAGAAAATATGGAATTGTGAAACTTCCTGGATCAGATAGTTTTTCTGGTATCTTATTCAACAGCATTGCTGAACAATTAGCATTCATAGTAACAGCCGAGAGTTCTTCCATTTTCTTTCTATTTGAGATTAGATCTTTCAAGAATTTAGCATATCTAGGCATTCCTGAAATCACATCAATGAAAGGAAGATTTACATTTATCTATTTAAACATATCCAAGAATTTGGATTGCTCGGCTTCAAGTTTCTCTTTCTTCATTTTACTCGGGTAAGGAAGTGGTGGTTGGTATGGTTTAACATAAGGTTTAGCCTTAACTGTGTTATCTTCATTAACCTTTTCAACTACCGGTTCTTTTTCCTTATCTTGATTAGGTTGTGGTTCTTGTGGAGTAGGAATAGCTTCATCAGAAGTTACAAGTATTTCAGGTGGTTTAAGTGTTGTACCACTTCTTGTGATAATGGCTTTAGCTGTTTCATTTCGGGGGTTAGCATTTGTATCACTAGGTAAACTTCCCGGTTTTCTTTCACCTATTAACCTTGCTAGGTTACTTACTTCTTATTCCAAGTTTTGAATAGAAGCTTGTTGATTTCTAAATGCTTGAGCATTTTGTTCATTAGTTTGTTTCTGAGATGTGAAAAACTGTGTTTGAGTTTCAACTAGCTTCGTCATCATATCTTCTAAATTCGGCTTTTTATCATCGGTTTGTTGTGGTGGTTTGTTTTGAAAATTAGGTCTTTGCTGATTGTAATTATTATTGGATACTTGTTGATTGCTAGGACCTTGTTAGTTGTTGTATCGAATATTTCGATTATAATTCTGGTTTTGATTGTAAATAGGTCTTGGCGGTTGATAATTATTCTGATAATTATTTCCAGGCCTTTGGTTTATGTATGAAATATTCTCTCTTTGTTCCATTGTTAATTCAATACTGAGACAATCTTTTGTCAAATGTGGTCCTCCACACTCCTCACAACTAATTCGTATTGAGTGAATATCTTTAGTCATCTTTTCCATTCGTCTCTCTACAGCATCTATCTTTGCGAAAATGGAATCTAAGTCATGGCTAGAATCGGCTCTAGCTGCTTTAAATGATCTAACGATATCTTTTTCTTGGTGCCACTCATGTGAGTGGGAAGCAGTGTTATCAATAATTTTGTAAGCATCAGTTTCGGTTTTCTTCATAATAAAACCACCAGCTGCTATATCTATGTCTTTCCTTGTAGTGATGTCGCATCCTTGGTAGAATATTTGTACTATTTGACAGGTGTCTAAACCATGTTGCGGACATCCTCTTAACAACTTTCCAAATCTAGTCCACGCCTCATATAGAGTTTCATTCGGCTTCTGTGTGAATGTAACAATTTCTCCTTGAAGTCTTACGGCTTTAGATGCAGGAAAGAATTGTTTAAGAAATTTTTCAACTAAAACGTCCCATGTATCAATCGCCCCTTCAGGTAACGATTCCAACCAATCTTTTGCTTCTCCCTTTAAAGTCTAGGGAAATAACATGAGATATATCTGTTCATCCTCCACTTCTCGGATTTTAAATAGTGTGCAGATCCTATTAAAGGTACGTAGATGTTCATTTGGATCTTCCTTCGGCGCACCACTAAATTGGCATTGATTAGTCACCATGTGTAGAATTTGTCCTTTGATTTCATAATCTGGCGCATTAATGTCTGGATGAGTAATTGCGTGACCTTGGCCAGTGCGTTTTGCTCTCATTCGGTCTTCCATACTTAATGGTTCTGTTACTTCCATAATTGAATTTGTTGAATCGGAATCACTAGAGGATTCTGATTTAATGGTTCGTTCCTCAACAATCTCTGTTTGAATGATTGGTGGTTCCGGAGGAAAGTTTAGTGGTTCAAGATCTACGAATCGTCCTTGAATATTCTCCGGATTCTCAATTGTGAGGTCGGGTTCAAAAAATGGATTATCAGAAATTTGAACTGGAGTACTTGGTCGACTGGATGACGATTCTAAAGAAAAATCAACGGCAGTAATATTTGCTAAATGTCTTGATCTAGTTACAGGTGGTGAACGTACAAAAGGTGGTGAACGTCTTGCTCGGTGCATTCACTGAATATCCTATTAGTTTTTAAAAGGAAAGAAAAATTATAATAAGTTATCCAATCAATAGACTTTTCTGATTTTGCCCACGTTTCGAATAGCCAAAAGATGCAACAGAGGGGCAGGATTCATTTGGTCTCAATATAATTGAAGACTGTTTGGCTCCAATAACCCGGTCCACGTACACATCCAACTATTACTACGAACCAGAAAATTTTGATGTCTATCAATTTAACCACTTAAAATAAATTTTCGTAATTTTAAGAAATTTAGATAAGAAGTAGAATAAAAATCTATGTCCTAAAACTAGAATAGCGAGAAATAAGAAAGAAAAAGAGTTCGTCGAAAAAGGTCGAAAAAGAAAAATGGTTGAAAAATAAAAGGTGACGGAAAAATAAAAGAAACTTATAACACTTAAAAACACTTGACTAACCTAACCTTATTACTACAACTAACTTAAAATTATAATCGCAAATTGAGATTACTAATTGGAATGATAATTGATACATAGGTAAAAGTCGTCTAAAAATATTAAAGCTTACAGGAAAAACTAAATCCCAAATGGAAATAACTTAAAAAGAAACTAAAACTTAAAAAGGCGTCGCAAAATTCTAAAGTACCTAAATCTTAGTCTAAAGAAAAAGCACTTAAGGAATTCTACGGCAAATCCTAAAAATCTAGAAGTAAAAATAACTATGGCAAAAACTAAGTTTAAAACTAAATATGAGCTAAAAATACAAATATTACGCTAAAACGATTAAAAAGGGACAAAATATAAAAATAAACTAAAAGTTGTAAAAAGTACAATTTTTATAAAAATATTATTTTTATATTATTTATTTTATAAAACTATTAATTTATATATATAATAAAACTAATTAAAATTTAAAATACAATTTAATTTAAAAACTTAAACTGATTATATTAATAATTAAGTAATTAGGGTTTATTAATAATAATAATTATAAAATCTGTAATTAATGCGAAATTAGGGTTCTGTCACGTGTGTCAGAGTGTCTCCGCGAGTCGCGGTATTCCAAGCAGCAAACTCCGCGAGTCGCGGGGTTCCAATTTTCAACTCAGGTACAGTTTAAAATTTGACGCGTTTTTTTTTTAAATCTAAAATATTTAGTTAATAAAAACTTATATTTTTATAAAATAAAAATAAAGAAACTTTATAAAACTTAAATATTTAATAAAATCTTAAAAATATATAAATTTTTGTTTTTCTTTTTATATTTTCGAATAATTAAAAACGTATTTTTACAAAAGTGAATTTTAATAAAAGTAAACTAAAAAAATCTTTTTTTTTATGTAGCGTTGTGCTTCCGGCTTTTAAGCTAGATTGGTCCCCGGCAGCGGCGCCAAAAATACTTGATGTTTGAGCAGAGTGGTATAAAATACTATTAATTTTTAATACGAAATACTATTAAATACGATACAATTTTACACAAGATATTTATTTATTTAGAGAATGGATATACTTAAACATTGCTACAACACTTATAGGCAGTGTACCTAATCGTACAGTAGTATAGTTTTTAGTAAGTCCGGTTCGTTTCACAGGGAAAATCTTTAAACAAAGCTTAACGCTATATTAGTTTACTTTTATAAAAATACAAATATATATATAAGTAATATTATTGTTATAAAGGGGGGTTTTTACCGTTTAATGACCGGTTTGTCGATTTTAAAACTTTAGTCGCAGTTAAAACCAAATGTAAAATAATAAATAAATACAAGACTTAATTTAAAGCGTAAAGTAAATAACGATAATGAAATTGCGAATAATAAAAGTGCGATAAAATAAACTTGCGATAATTAAAAAGTACGATAATTAAAAGTGCAATTAAATACAATAACAATAAAAATACGATAATTAGAAGTGCAATTAAATATAAAATAAAGGAAATTAAATATGAAATAAAAGAATTATGCTTATTTAAACTTCCGTAATCACGATGTTTGACGTGTTGATTTTAGTTTTATGCCCATGGGTTAATTGTCCTTTGTCCTGGATTATTTAATATGTCCATACGGATTTTGTCCATAATAGTCCATCAGTCATAAATATAAAGAGCGAAAGCCTTCGTCAAATTATTCTTATTCCCGAAGTTAAATATTCCAACTAATTGGGGATTCGAATTGTAACAAGGTTTTAATACTTTGTTTAATGAATACACCAGGTATTCGACTGCGTGTAAACCAAGGTTTTACTACTTTGTTAACAATTACACCAATTACCCTTGAATGTAATTCACCCCTGTTTCAACAAGTCTATTAACTATTAATCCAGTTCCGTATCCGGTAAAATGAATAATTATTGGTATTTATAGATATCCCGCCCACCGTACCCAGTCAAGCGTATGTGGTTATATATAAATACGTCGAATTATAAGTTTGTATATTAAATTAACAAATTATTGTTTAGTTAATATAAAACCCATTAATAACCCATAGTCTAATTTCCACAAGTGTCGTTCTTTTATCCAAACCCCAATTATGGTACAAAGCCCAATTACCTAATTTTAGTAATTAGCCCAACATCATGATTGCTTCGGATTTAAATAAGCATAATAATAACTTAGCTACGAGACATTAAATTAAAAAGGTTGAACATAACTTACAATGATTAAAAATAGCGTAGCGTTACACGGACAGAATTTCGACTTACACCCTTACAACTTTCGCTAACATACCCTTATTATTAGGATTAAAATTAAAATTAAAATTAAAATATAAATTATAAATATAAATATTACGTATATAGATAGAGAGATTGATGGATATTGGATGAAAAATTGATCAGAATTCGTTGGGCTTTAGAGGGAGTTTCATTTTTTGGGGCTCTGCGACTCGCGGCCCATTCCTTCTTCAAACTCCGTGAGTCGCGGAGTTTGTAATTACAGCTCACTCCATTTTGGCTCTTTGTTTACCGACGGTTTATTATATAAATATAATATATATATAATTTATATAATTAATTATATATTATATTATATGTATATACATAGTTAACTTGTAATTTTTAGTCCGTTGCGTCGAGCGTTGAGAGTTGACTCTGGTCCCGGTTCCGGATTTTCGAACGTCCTTCCGTACAATTTAATATCTTGTACTTTGCGTTTTGAATCTTGTACTCTTGTAATTTCGAGACGTTTCTTATCAATAATTGGAACCTCTTTGATTGTCTTTTGTACTTTTGAGCTTTTTGGTCGTTTGCGTCTTCAATTCGTCGAATCTGTCTTTTGTCTTCACCTTTTATTATTTAAACGAATATCACTTGTAAATAGAACAATTGCAACTAAAAGCTTGTCTTTCTTGAGGAATAATGCTATGAAATATATGTTCGTTTTTAGCATTATCAATCATATCAGAGGTAGACAAGTTTTTGGCATCGCTGTCGGGGATCCTGTTATCAGACAATACTGCTTCTATCAAACCTATTTGCAAGCATTTAGTGGTGTCTAAGAAAGACAATTATACACGGACTTGGTTGTTGGATTTTTCGAACAGTCGCCAATTATATTGGTACCAAAAGGATCCTGCCTCTCCGTAGTTGATCTGGCCACTGGATTTGTTGAATAGTTCGTGCGAAGCTCTGTTATCAAACTGTGACAACCCGGAAATTTCCAACTAAATTTAAACTTTAATATTTATATGTTTCCAACACCGGAAATTTCCAACCAAATTTAAACTTTAATCTTTATATGTTTTCGACACGATAAGCAATATTTGTTAAGTTAAATTTTAAGAATTTTAAACTATGTTCATACATTCATTCAACCTCGACCAAGTTCTAACGATTCACGAACCATTAAACAAATATGATTATATATGTATATGTGTATATATATTATAACTTGAAACGTAAACAAAATATTAGATTAAATACTTTATATGATTGTATCTGTTTCAAAATGTTTATCAATGGAATTAGAAGATAAGATCAAATGATTGAATTATCAGATATATTGAATTATGATTACAAGTCTCTGTTGAAAGGCCCACGTTGATTTGAGAAATCTTTCCATTTTAACAATATTCAGAAAATGGTAAAGTGATTTATAAATAAGAACAAATTGTCAATCATTGAGAACTAGACAAAGGATAGAGGAATATTGAATCTCATAAAGACTCGATTGATCTATTTAGTTTCAAACGTACAAAAACGTTTTCAGTTTAAAAAGAACTTTATTATTAAAACGTATATAACTTTTATAAATATTTAGAACCACTTTTGACAACTCATTACTTAACTAGTATGATAAAGATAACGATATTTATATTTTATTTTATTAAATATATATAACAATTTAAATTAATATTATATATATTTATACGCGTATTATACGTACATAATTTTATACTTTTACTATAAACTTTACCTTTACTTTATTTTTATTTTACTTTAACTTTAATAATTCATACTTTAATAATTCACTTTAATAATTCATACTTTAATAATTCACTTTAATAATTCAAAAATCTATTATAAATAGAATTCAATAGGTTTCATTATTTCATAGAAACTTGAAAATATTTTTCTCTAAACTCTCTCAATCGATTTACATATATATATTTACTCCGTATTATTTTAAGATATTATTAGTATACATAAAATATTACGACGGAGTGCTGTCCGAGTGATTTCGAAATTGTTTTTCGAGTAGGATAGGATTAAGGAAATTATGGGTTATAGCTATGGAGGTGATTGAGTATGGTTCATGGGTATGCTCGTGAGGTCAATATAGTGTTTATTATTTCCGTTGCGTCTACGTACCTTTCCTGCAATATTGAATCTCAATATTGATACGTGAGTACTCATAATTTAACTTTTACATACTAATAGTGTATCCCTGACTAGTGCTCGAGTATTTAGGATTATGCATGCTTGTACTTTTGATATTGCCCTTAGACAGGTTAGGTTGAATCTTGAATTAGTTACACTGCGGTTGAGATAAGGTATAAGATATGCATGTCCTTGGAAAGCTAGCGAAAAATTAAGAACTTTTCCTTTAGATATCGAATGGTTTCGATGAACGGATTAGAAGTTATAATCAATTGAATTTTCGATATTTTTATTAAAAATGATTATTATTACCGTCGTTTTTATCGTCGTTCTAGTTTTATCTTATTATTATCATAATTATTATCTTTATCAATAAAAGGGATTTATCATTAAAAATTATTATTTTTATTATTACTATCGTTATTATCGTTAAAGTTATAATTAGTATTATTATTATTATCCAATTATTATTATTATTATTATTATTATTATTATTATTATTATTATTATTATTATTATTATTATTATTATTATTATTATTATTATTATTATTATTATTATTATTATTAGTATTATTATTATTATTATCATTATTAATATATATATATCATTATTTAAAAATGGTTATTGTTATTGTTATTATTATTATTACTATATTTTCATTAAGATAATTATTAGTATTATCGTTAATAATGTTATAGTAACTATCATTATTAATATTAGTGTAATTAAAACAAATATTTGTAACACCTAATTATTTTGATTACTATTATTATCATTATTATGAACACAATATAAAAGACGATTAAAAGCTATTAAACGAAACGATTAGGAAATAATGAGTAAGAGTATCATGATGAAATTAAAATATTATAAGATATTGATTTATATAAAATTATCGTTCTTATTATTTTTATCATTACTATTATTATTAAAAGTATCGTTAGTATTAAAACTATCATTTTAACAAAAATTATCATTTTAATAGAAATGCCATTGTTACTATAAAATATCATTATTATTATTATTATTTTAAATAGAATTATTATTTTAAAGATAATATTAAAAATTATCGTAAATATTAAAGTTATCATAATTAGAATTATCATTTTATCATAATGTCATCTTAGTAATTATAAATATTGATATTTTTATAATAATAATTATAATTACAAAATAATACAACTTTTACTTACTATCATTATAGATATTATTTTATCAAATAAATATGTGATACAAACATATTTTACTACGTGTAATAACTTACTTTAATAATACCTATCATATTATCTTTATGATATTAAATGAACCCTATAAATTTTATTACTTAATATATATAAAAGTATATTTTATTATATAAATGTAATATAAAATTTTATTTATTAATAAATAAATTATATTATTTACTCTAATAAATCTTTTAAAAATATTTAAAAATATAAAACGACGATATTTAAACTATATATTAATCATGTATAGATTTTTGGAAATTATTTTGAGTCATATTTACTTTTGTTGACTTTTGCATATTAGTCTCGAGCATTAGGATTGTGGTACACTATGACTTGACCTAATTTGTTAGACAAATATTGACCAACACATAAATATATATAATTAATTTAGGTTCGTGAATCCGAGGCCAACCTTGCACTTGTTCAATGACGTTATAATTATTTTTACTACGAAATACAGTATGGTGAGTTTCATTTGCCTTTTTACCCTTTATATTTTTGGGACTGAGAATTGATGTTATGCGAGGTGTATATAAAATAGCTATTAAATTTTAGCAGGAAATACTATTAAATACGATACAATTTTACACAAGATATTTATTTATTTATAGAATGAATATACTTAAACCTTGCTACAACACTTATAGGCAGTGTACCTAATCGTACAGTAGTGTAGTTTTTAGTAAGTCCGGTTCGTTCCACAGGGAAAATCTTTAAACAAAGCTTAACGCTATATTAGTTTACTTTTATAAACATACAAATATATATATAAGTAATATTATTATTATAAAGGGGGGTTTTTACCGTTTAATGACCGGTTTGTCGATTTTAAAACTTTAGTCGCAGTTAAAACCAAATGTAAAATAATAAATAAATACAAGACTTAATTTAAAGCGTAAAGTAAATAACGATAATGAAATTGCGAATAATAAAAGTGCGATAAAATAAACTTGCGATAATTAAAAAGTACGATAATTAAAAGTGCAATTAAATACAATAACAATAAAAATGCGATAATTAGAAGTGCAATTAAATATAAAATAAAGGAAATTAAATATGAAATAAAAGAATTATGCTTATTTAAACTTCCGTAACCATGATGTTTGACGTGGTGATTTTAGTTTTATGCCCATGGGTTAATTGTCCTTTGTCCTGGATTATTTAATATGTCCGTCTGGTTTTTGTCCATAACAGTCCATCAGTCATAAATATAAAGTGCGAGTGTCCTCGTCAAATTATCCTTATACTCGAAGTTAAATATTCCAACTAATTGGGGACTTAAACTGTAACAAGATTTTAATACTTTGTTTAATAATTACACCAGGATGTCGACTGAGTGTAACCCAAGGTTTTAATATTTTGTTATCAATTATACCAAGTGTCCTTGTACATAATTTCACCCCTGTTTTAATTATTCTAGTGGCTATTAATCCATTCCCGTATCTGGTTAAATGAACGATTATTCGTACATATAAATACCCTGCCCATCGTGTCCGATCGAGTGTATATGGTAATTTATAGGGACGCCCAATTGTAAATCTTTATATTAACATTAACAAACTATCATTTAGTTAAACAAATATAAAGCCCATTAATAGCCCATAGTCTAATTTCCACAAGTGTCGTTCTTTTGTCCAAACCCCAATTATGGTACAAAGCCCAATTACCCAATTTTAGTAATTAGCCTAACATCATGATTACTTCGGATTAAATAAGCATAATAATAACTTAGCTACGAGACATTAAATTAAAAAGGTTGAACATAACTTACAATGATTAAAAATAGCGTAGCGTTACACGGACAGAATTTCGACTTACACCCTTACAACATTTGCTAACATACCCTTATTATTAGGATTAAAATTAAAATTAAAATTAAAATATAAATTATAAATATAAATATTACGTACATAGATAGAGAGATTGATGGATATTTGATGATTTTTGCGATCAGAATTCGTTTGCTTTTATAGGGAGTTTCAGTTTTTGGGGCTCCGCGACTCGCGGCATTTTTGCTCTTCAAACTCCGCGAGTCGCGGAGTTTGAAATTCCAGCTCACTCCAAATTGGATCTTAGTCTGCCGACGGTTTATTATATAATATAATATATATATAATTTATATAATTAATTATATATTATATTATATTTATATACATAGTTAACTTGTAATTTTTAGTCCGTTGCGTCGAGCGTTGAGAGTTGACTCATGTCCCGGTTCCGGATTTTCGAACGTCCTTGCGTACAATTTAATATCTTGTACTTTGCGTTTTAAATCTTGTACTCTTGTAATTTCGAGACGTTTCTTATCAATAATTGGAACCTCTTTGATTGTCTTTTGTACTTTTGAGCTTTTTGGTCGTTTGCGTCTTCAATTCGTCGAATCTGTCTTTTGTCTTCACCTTTTATTATTTAAACGAATATCACTTTTAAATAGAACAATTGCAACTAAAAGCTTGTCTTTCTTGAGGAATAATGCTATGAAATATATGTTCGTTTTTAGTATTATCAAATATTCCCACACTTGAGCGTTGCTTGTCCTCAAGCAATATCGTCTTGAAATACTAGAATCACTTATTTATTCTTCACACTTTGTACATCAGTGATTTCTATACTGTGGTATAAACAATGGTAGTAACGATATGGTTTACAGTCCCACATGACTAAAAAAATTTAGATCCATTAAGGAAATTGGATCTTTATGAAAACATTTGATCTTTTGAAAATTAAATCTAGTTTTTACCCTAGATAAGTTTTCCGGAATAACCCTTCACCGGTATTTGCAAAATATTTTTGTGGGTTTGGTGGGTTTCAGATTTGAAAATTTTAGCTCAAAACTTATGGTTTTGTGTCACCCACTTGCTAACCTTGTATTTGGAAAGCAACACGTCCAGTTTACTTGTCCCGTATATTACCTTTCGGTAAACTACCGTCCTGTTGTAAAGGAAAGCGTTGAACAAGCAACTGTTAAGGCAATGTCCCCTGACATGCTTTTAATTATGGTCTATAACGTGTCAGACGCAATTACTATCCTTGGTAGGAGCAATAGTAAAGCTCACCCTTATAATTTGTAGGTTTGGCACAAGGTCCTGTCTTTGACCACTATGCAACCACCGTTCTTACGGTTGACACCCGATTTGGTTCAGATGACCTAATGAATTCCAGGTGAATTCCTAGGATTTTACGTTCAATGTTAATGAACGCATTGAAAATGGGTTTTCAGAAAATAAATCGGTTTATAATTTGATCAAAATATTTTCTCGTTCAAGCTCGAGTTTAGATATCATTGAATTCCATGAGTTTGAATTCTCAATCTTTAAGGTCAATCTCTAGGATTGAGTAATATCAGGCTTAAAAGCTGATTTTTGATCTTTTAAGGAGATTATCCTTTCTGGGGATCTGATTCATTAGTCTTATCCAGCTAATTTGCATGGTGCCCCCCATTGTACGAGATAAATCCTTCTCATGGTTAGGATAAATCTGACCACTTGGCGACCCTGTTTAATGCTGAGGTCCGTGGATTTCCTGCTGATTTTAGTGATGACTTTTCTAGGTTTTTCGTCAACCTACAGCTGGTCTGGACGACAACTTCATGACCTAAATCAAGAAGCGCGTTTCTTTTTCGGAAGACTTTACTTCCTTTTAATGATGGAATTGATTCATCGTGTAGATCCATCTTTCTTAAAGTAAATCAGGTAAAAATTTTTAGTTTAGTCCAAAGCAAAAGTATTTTCAGTTATTTGTACAAAAATATGTGACATATGTTTTGAATAACTTGGAGAATTTTCTCACACTTGGCTTTTATTTTCCTTTTTATTGTCCTCTATTCCATTTTAAATGAATTTTAACATTTTGGTTTGTTTCTCAATTTATGTCCTTTCCGAGGTAACAATAATTTCGGTGTTAAAACCTAGTTTTATTGTTCATAAATATGTATAAACATGATTTTGAGTTCATTTAATTGAAAATTTTGAAAAATTTTACTAGAATTGGGTAGTCAGTATATAAGACTAGGGCTGTTCTTTATTATCAGAGAGCACTAGATTCTAATACAACTACTGCTTTACTAGTATTTTTAATGGTAACCAAGTGTTTATGATAAAAATTTTAAAATCCGAAAGAATTTAACCCCTTTCCACACTTAAGATCTTGCAATGCCCTCATTTGCAAGAAATCAGTAACAATTTAAATTATTGAGGGTGATTTGTGTGAAAATGATTAAATTTTACCAAAGTTTCCAAGCATATTTGTGTTTGTTTGCTGAATGATAAATGGTGCACATCATTTGTTCATTCCGTCTTGTTGTTATTTCACATATATTTTGCATCTTGTCGTCAAAATTAGTTGCTTTTGCTGAACTTAATGCGAGTCTTTGAAAATGCGTTGTTTTACCCTGTTGTGTGCATAAGATAAACTGCAAACATATATACGTATTTTTGAAGTTTGGTATATTACCCCACATTCAAAAATTATTAAAATCTAAGAATAAAAGTTAGAAAATAATAAAACTATTACAAATCCAACATAAGTATTAAATGTATCAACATTACAAATAATAAAATAAAATAATAAAAAAAAACTAAGTAGACTAGGGATGATACTGATACCAGTCGGGGTTCCATGCATAACCATAGGTGCTATAAAATGCTTCGGCTGGGTTATACGTAGGATACGGTGGTTGAATCTCTATAGACCAGGGAGGGAATATGGGCTTTGTAGTAAGAATATAGTTTCAACCTATATGTTGGCAATAAGCTATGATTTGGTTTTGATGAACTTGCCAATCTTCAAATGCTCTATGTCTAGCATTTTCGTACTCCTGTGAAGCTATAAACCTTTGCATTTCTGCCATTTCATTTCCCCCTCCTACATTACCTTGCTGTTGGTTTCTCTCAACCTGTGGATGTCTACCATGGTATTGTACTGCGGCGTTATTTCGCCTCTTCAAAACTTTCGCACCATGGTATACATTTAAACCTATTGTATCGCGGGGTTCTGGTTCTTCGACTAATAATCCCCCTCGACTTATATCCACACCGAGATATTCAGCAATCAAAGTAATAAATATACCACCTCCTATTATGCTATGTGGTCTCATCCCCCTAACCATAGCTGATAAATAATAACCCACACAATAAGGTATAGTTACAGCGCTTTGTGGGTCTCGAATACACATATGGTAAAACAAATCCTGTTCATTCACCTTTTCCTTGTTCTTACCTCTTTGTGTAATCGAATTAGCTAAAAACCTATGAATTACTCTTAATTCAGCTCTATCTATATCCAAATAAGAGTAATTTCCCCCTTTGAATCGGTGATGGCTTGTCATTTGACTCCATACACCATGTGTATCAAAATTTTCATCTATCTTTCTACCATTTAGTATCAACCCTCTACAATCGGCAGATGCTAACTCCTCAGGCGTATAAATACGTAAAGCCTGAGCCATGTCTAGTAAAGACATGTGGCGCATCGAACCTCCTAACAAAAATCTAATAAAAGATCGATCGGTTAAACTAGCTACCCGATCATTTAATTCTATACTACACAACAATTCTTCACACCATACTTTATATACAGGTCTACGCATGGTGAATAAACGTACCCAGTCGTTAAAAGTAGAATTACCATACCTCTGTGCAAGTAATTCCCTAATTGGCCCGGCCAATTCTACAGCTTCTAATGGTCCCCATTCTATGACTCTAGGTACCTCAACAACTTTAGAATGAAGAGTATGCAAACCCCTTTGGTATTTTGGATAATCTATCCAAAGTCTGTCAAATCTCAGGTTCGGGTGCAAATCTTCCAAGTGCATATCAGAAAATGTCATGACTGGATGAGGTATATTTTGTTTGTAGTAGTTATCCACCTCCTGTTGTTCCGCATTCTCAGCAGGAGCATTGCGAGCTTGGGATGAAGATTCACCCCTTTCAGTCTGCAAAACACATCAAACACAATTTTTGTGCATCCAAATATGCATTAGTGTCAGCAAAATCATCAATCAAAATAATTACAATGACATGATCAATTTATATCAAACTTAAGCTCATTTTCATATTTTCATCAAATCTACACTTTTTCAAATAAGCATATACGAAAATGTTTGCCAAGTTCATAAGCATTCAACTCAAATAACATGTCAAAATAATCATCACTAGCAATTAAACAAGTTTCAAATGGCATTATCTCTCTAAAATCAAGTTCATGAATTTTTAGACTTGAAAAAGTCCACTTTAATTCTCAAAATCATGTTTAGGCTCAAAGTTTGGATCATTTAACTACCTAAACATGTTACACTACTTAATTTAGCAACAATTCATGACAAAAATCGGCCATAACCTGTTTATATCAAAAAGCCCCAAATTTGCTCAAGAACACAAACCCTAGATTACTCAAAATTTGAAGTTTAAGGCTTCTAATCATATTAAATAGCATCAATCTAGGTTATACAAGCATAATACATAAACAATTGAAGCATAATTACACTAAAAAGCATCAAAATCGAATTGGGTATAAAATTGCTCAAGAACACTAATTTTCGGATTAAATGGTGTTTAGGTGTAGAAATTTACCGTTTTTCTTGAGTAATTCCTTGATAGCATCCTTCTTAACATGATTTTAGTAAAAGATTTGATGATTAACGGTTAAAAATTGTGATTTTGGGGGTGTTTTCTCGGGTTTTTGTGGGTTTATTTTCGCTGTATGTGTGGTGTGGGTTGGGGACTGATCAGTTCTGCCCCTTTTATTTTTTTCGGTATTTTTGGAACTCCGCGAGTCGCGGGGTTTTTACTCTTCAAACTCCGCGAGTCGTGGAGTTTTTTTTTTTTTTTTTTAAACATCTTATAGTAATTAAAACAATTAAGTAATTAATTTTAAAATTTTGTTTCCCTTGTTATTTAGGAAGAGGTCGTTTCGGATCGATGTCCTAGTCCGTCCTTCGACAAAATTTTTAAAATTTGTCTTTTTGTAGCGATTGTTTTAAAAGCTAAGATTTTTGGGGTTTTTTTAATGTTTTTGTCATACTTTAATTCAATAAGATTAAAAATAATGATAATAAAAGTTCTCGTTCCTCTCTCGGGTAAAGCAATTTCGGTTCAAAGACCTAGTCTTCAACTTACGACGAAGTTTAAAAATTATATTTTTAACTTAATGAGATAAAGTAAATTTTTGTTTTTAAATTCACACAACTTAAATATAAAATTCAAAATTAATATTAAAAATTCACACCAAACTTAAAATTTGAAATGCATAAAATTAAAAATTCATATTTTAAAAATTAAAAATTCACACCAAACTTTTTTTAAAAATTCATATTATAAATTCACATCAAACTTATATTAATTTTTCAAATATTTACAATTTTAAATATATTGATTTTACAAAGTTTACAATATTAATTTAAGATTTATATATTAATTTTAAAAACATGGTAAAAATAAAATTAAAAATCTTTTTGGCTTTTTATCCCACTTTAATCAATCAAATATTATCAAAAATATGCGCCCCTCTTTTCGGTAAAGTAATTTCGGTTCCATGACCTAATTTAACTCATGACGAATTTTTGAAATATTTTGGGTTGATTGATTAAAGATATTTATACCTTAAGAATAAACGTTAAATTTCGCAGTGATGTAATAAATTTTTGAATGATATCAATAATTTCGGTCGCCAAACCTAATTTTATTCAATACCAATTTAATACTTTATAGCGAACAAATTAGCGTTTATTATCAAAAGGTTAAAAATAAAAATAAAAAAAATAAAAACTGTACAAACATACCTGTGAAATAGATTTCTTAGTTATATGATCTATCCCATTCATAAGATAGTCGGATTAATTGGTTTTCCATGGCTACATAGGCGTAACCTCGAGCATTCAGTGTTTTTTCTTCTAAACATATGAACGGTCCGTCTCTGCATAAAGTAACAAATTTGGTATTTGAATAGGTTTGATTATTTGAACATTTACCTCCATGTGACCATTTTCCGCATTTGTGACATCTTTCTAGGTGTCGTGCTTTCTTTTCGCTGCGGATTTTGATTTTCCTTTACCAAATTGTAACTTATTATCTTCGCATCTGGATTCTTTTCTAACTACGTCCAATCTTTCTCTGATTACTGATACTATTTCACTCGGAAGTGTGTCATTATTACGTTTAGTGATCAAAGCGTGTAGCATTAGACCATGGTTTAGTTCACAGGCAGTCTTCATTTCCTAAAAAAAATAAAAATTCAGAATGGGGGGAGAAGACTAGTTCTTTAGGGTCTGCTAGGGAAAGACCATTCGGGTTCCATTTTCGAGAACTACATGAAAACAGACAATCTAACTCTAACAGAAATACATATTATCCTTTAAAGACTTGATTCTCCCCACACTTAGTTAGGTGTGGTGTCGAAATTGTGATTAACTTCATTATCGAATTCCATTGGACTATCTATGTAGTGTTTAACTCTGTGACCATTAACTTTAAATTCAATTCCATTTGAATTTATTAATTCTATCGTTCCGTATGGGAAAACTCTTTTGACTATGAATGGTCCAGACCATCTTGATTTCAATTTTCCAGGAAATAGCTTGAATCGTGAATTGAAAAGAAGAACTCTGTCTCATTCTTTAAATTCTTTTGAACTTCTGATTCTTTTATCATGCCATTTCTTCGTTCTTTCCTTATAGATTAACGAATTTTTGTATGCTTCATGTCTTAATTATTCTAATTCGTTTAGTTGACTTAATCGTAGACGTCCAGATTCATGTAAATCAAGATTATATGTCTTCAAAGCCTAAAATGCTTTGTGTTCAATTTCTACTGGAAGATGACATGCTTTTCCATAAACAAGTCTAAAAGGTGTGGTTCCAATTGGAGTTTTGTAGGCTGTTCTAAAAGCCCAGAGTGCATCCTCCAATTTAATGGACCATTCCTTCGGATTTGATCCTACGGTTTTCTCTAGAATACGTTTAAAAGCTCGGTTGGTATTTTCAACTTGTCCACTTGTTTGTGGATGATATGCGGTGGAGATTTTATGAGTTACTCCATATCTTTTAAGAACTTTCTCAAGTTGATTATTACAGAAATGAGTACCCCGATCACTTATTAAAGCTTTCGGTGTTCCAAACCTTGCAAAAAGACGTTTTAAAAAGTTGACTACAACTCGTGCATCGTTAGTTGGGAGAGCTTGTGCTTCCGTCCATTTAGATACATAATCAATGGCTACGAGTATATATAGATTATTATGAGATTTTGGAAATGGACCCATAAAGTCAATACCCCAAATGTCAAATACTTCACATACTTGTATGACATATTGTGGCATTTCATCACGTTGACTTATTTTTTCGGCCCTTTGACAAGCATCACAGGATTTGCAAAGAAGGTGTGCGTCTTTGTAAATTGTAGGCCAATAGAATCCAGCATCATAAACTTTTGTTGCTGTTAGTTGAGGCCCATAATGCCCTCTTGTTGGTCCTGTGTGACAATGGTTTAAAATTTTACTAGCTTCATCTCCAAATACACATCGGCGTATTATTCTATCGGGACAACTTTTAAACAGATGTGGATCTTCCCAAAAATAGTGTTTTATATCACTGAAGAATTTCTTTCATCTTTGGTACGATAATCCTTTTTCAAGGAATCCACAAACTAAGTAGTTTGCATAGTCTGCAAACTATGGAATTTCTTTATAATCTATCTTCAATAGATATTTATCAGGAAAGTTGTCTTGTATGGCCGATTCATTTAGAACTTCTAATTCGGGATTTTCAAGACGAGAAAGATGATCAGCGGTGAGATTTTCTGCTCCTCTTTTATCGCGAATTTCAATATCAAACTCTTGTAAGAGTAAGATCTAACGGATTAATCTTGGTTTAGCATCTTTTTTTGAAATAGGTATCTAAGAGCAGAATGGTCGGTATAGACCACCGTTTTTGCTAGAACGAGATATGATCGAAATTTGTCAAAAGCAAAGACAATAGCAAGGAGTTGTTTTTTAGTAGTTGTATAGTTCGTTTGTGCTCCTTGTAACGTCTTACTAGCATAATATATAGGTTGAAATCGTTTTTCAATCCTTTGTCCTAAAACGGCTCCCATTGCAAAATCACTTGCATCGCACATTAGTTCAAATGGTAGATTCCAATTTGGTGTTATCATGATCGGCGCATTAGTGAGTTTTTCTATAAGAATATTAAAAGATTTGATACACTCATCTGAAAAGATGAATGGAGCATCCTTTTCTAGGAGTTTATTCATAGGAGTGGCAATTTTAGAAAAATCTTTTATGAAACGTCGGTAAAAACCGGCGTGCCCTAGAAAACTCCTAACTCCTCTAACATTGGTGGGATGTGGAAGTTTAGCAATTACATCTACTTTAGCTCTATCCACTTCAATTCCTTCTTTTGAAATTTTATGTCCAAGAACGCTGCCTTCTTTAACCATAAAATGGCATTTCTCCCAATTAAGTACTAGATTTGATTATTCGCATCTAATAAGCATTCATTCAAGATTAGCTAGACATGATTCAAATGTATCACTGAAGACTGAAAAGTCATCCATGAAAACTTCCATGCATTCTTCTATCATGTCATGAAAAATCGCCATCATACACCTTTGAAAGGTTGCAGGGGCGTTGCAAAGTCCAAATGGCATGCGTTTGTAAGCAAAAGTACCATAAGGGCACGTGAATGTGGTTTTCTCTTGATCTTCGGGTGCTATTAGAATTTGAAAATATCCGAAAAATCCATCTAGAAAACAATAGTAACTATTTCCGGCTAATCTTTCCAACATTTGATCAATGAAAGGTAAGGGAAAGTGATCTTTTCTGGTGGCGTCATTTAATTTTCTATAATCAATACACACACGCCATCCTGTTACAGTTCAAGTAGGAATAAGCTCATTTTTTTCATTTGTAATGACAGTCATGCCACCCTTCTTAGGCACGCATTGAACTGGGCTTACCCATGGACTATCAGAGATTGGATAAATTAGACCTGCATCTAGCAGTTTAATAATCTCTTTCTTAACTACATCTTGCATATTAGGATTTAGTCTTTGTTGGCGTTGCACATACGTTTTATGACCTTCTTCCATAAGGATTTTATGTGTGCAATACGAAGGACTTATTCCTTTAATATCATGAATCTTCCATGCAATGGTTGGTTTATGAGCTTTCAACACAGAAATGAGTTGTGATTTCTCATTTTCAGTAAGAGAAGACGATATTATTACAGGTAATTCAGATTCACCATGTAAATAAGCGTATTCCAAATGGTTTGGAAGTGGCTTTAACTCTAATTTCGGTGGTTCTTCTATCGATGATTTATATCGATATATGTCTTCTTCTTTTAGCATTTGAATTTCTTCTGTTGTTGGTTCATATCCATTAGCTATAAGTGTAGCTAACATTTCAGCTTCATCAATTTGTTCTGTTCCTTTTCCTAAAGAACATTCTCCTGTTCCTTGTAATTCTGGAAATTCTTCTAATAATTCTGCATGTGAATCTATAGTTTGAATATAATAGCATGTATCATCTGCAGATTGAGGTTGTTGCATTGCTCTATCAACTGAAAAGGTAACACTCTCGTCCTCTATACTTAGGGTCAGTTTCTTACCGAACACGTCTATCATTGCTTTAGCCGTGTTTAAGAATGGTCTTCCTAATATGAGAGGAACTTGAGAATCTTCTTCCATGTCCAGAACAACAAAATCTACTAGAAATACTAAAGTACCAACTTTAACTAGCATGTTCTCCATTATCCCTCTAGGATATTTTATTGATCTATCGGATAGTTGTATGCTTATTCTGGTTGGTTTCAATTCTCCAAGGTCTAGTTTAGCGTATAGTGAATATGGCATTAGATTTATACTAGCACCTAAGTCTGCCAATGCTTCTATTGAACTAAGACTACCCAGAAAATATGGAATTGTGAAACTTCCTGGATCAGATAGTTTTTCTGGTATCTTATTCAACAGCACTGCTGAACAATTAGCATTCATGGTAACAGCCGAGAGTTCTTCCATTTTCTTTCTATTTGAGATTAGATCTTTCAAGAATTTAGCATATCTAGGCATTCCTGAAATCACATCAATGAAAGGAAGATTTACATTTATCTGTTTAAACATATCCAAGAATTTGGATTGCTCGGCTTCAAGTTTCTCTTTCTTCATTTTACTCGGGTAAGGAAGTGGTGGTTGGTATGGTTTAACATAAGGTTTAGCCTTAACTGTGTTATCTTCATTAACCTTTTCAACTACCGGTTCTTTTTCCTTATCTTGATCAGGTTTTGGTTCTTGTGGAGTAGGAATAGCTTCATCAGAAGTTACAAGTATTTCAGGTGGTTTAAGTGTTGTACCACTTCTTGTGGTAATGGCTTTAGCTGTTTCATTCCGAGGGTTAGCATTTGTATCACTAGGTAGAATTTCAGGTTTTCTTTCACCTATTAACCTTGCTAGGTTACTTACTTCTTGTTCCAGATTTTGAATAGAAGCTTGTTGATTTCTAAATGCTTGAGCATTTTGTTCATTAGTTTGTTTCTGAGATGTGAAAAATTGCGTTTGAGTTTCAACTAGCTTCGTCATCATATCTTCTAAATTCAGCTTTTTATCATCGGTTTGTTGTGGTGGTTTGTTTTGAAAATTAGGTCTTTGTTGGTTGTAAGTATTATTGGATACTTGTTGATTGCTAGGACCTTGTTGGTTGTTGTATGGAATATTTCGGTTATAATTCTGGTTTTGATTGTAAATAGGTCTTGGCGGTTGATAATTATTCTGATAATTATTTCCAGACCTTTGGTTTATGTATGAAATATTCTCTCTTTGTTCCATTGTTAATTCAATACTGAGACAATCTTTTGTCAAATGTGGTCCTCCACATTGCTCACAACTAATTCGTATTGAGTGAATATCTTTAGTCATCTTTTCCATTCGTCTCTCGACAGCATCTATCTTTGCGGAAATGGAATCTAAGTCATGGCTAGAATCGGCTCTAGCTGCTTTAGATGATCTAATGATATCTTTTTCTTGGTGCCACTCATGTGAGTGGGAAGCAGTGTTATCAATAATTTTGTAAGCATCAGTTTCGGTTTTCTTCATAATAGAACCACCAGCTGCTATATCTATGTCTTTCCTTGTAGTGATGTCGCATCCTTGGTAGAATATTTGTACTATTTGACAGGTGTCTAAACCATGTTGCGGACATCCTCTTAATAACTTTCCAAATCTTGTCCACGCCTCATATAGAGTTTCATTTGGCTTCTGTGTAAACGTAACAATTTCTGCTTGAAGTCTTACGGCTTTAGATGCAGGAAAGAATTGTTTAAGAAATTTTTCAACTAAAACATCCCATGTATCAATCGCCCCTTCAGGTAACGATTCCAACCAATCTTTGGCTTCTCCCTTTAAAGTCCAGGGAAATAACATGAGATATATCTGTTCATCCTCTACTTCTCGGATTTTAAATAGTGTGCAGATCCTATTAAAGGTACGTAGATGTTCATTTGGATCTTCCTTCGGCGCACCACTATATTGGCGTTGATTAGTCACCATGTGTAGAATTTGTCCTTTGATTTCATAATCTGGCGCATTAATGTCTGGATGAGTAATTGCGTGACCTTGGCCAGTGCGTTTAGCTCTCATTCGGTCTTCCATACTTAATGGTTCTGTTACTTCCATAATTGAATTTGTTGAATCAAAATCACTAGAGGATTCTGATTCAATGGTTCGTTCCTCAACAATCTCTGTTTGAATGATTGGTGGTTCCGGAGGAAAATTTAGTGGTTCAGGATCTACGAATCGTCCCTGAATATTCTCCGGATTCTCAATTGTGAGGTCGGGTTCAAAAAATGGATTATTGGAAATTTGAACTGGAGTACTTGGTCGACTGGATGACGATTCTAAAGAAAAATCAACGGCAGTAATATTTGCTAAATGTCTTGATCTAGTTACAGGTGGTGAACGTACAAAAGGTGGTGAACGTCTTGCTCGGTGCATTCACTGAATATCCTATTAGTTTTTAAAAGGAAAGAAAAATTATAATAAGTTATCCAATCAATAGACTTTTCTGATTTTGCTCACGTTTCGAATAGCCAAAAGATGCAGCAGAGGGGCATGATTCGTTTGGTCTCAATATAATTGAGGACTGTTTGGCTCCAATAATCCGGTCCACGTACAAATCCAACTATTACTACGAACCAGAAAATTTTGATGTCTATCAATTTAACCACTTAAAATAAATTTTCGTAATTTTAAGAAATTTAGATAAGAAGTAGAATAAAAATCTATGTCCTAAAACTAGAATAGCGAGAAATAAGAAAGAAAAAGAGTTCGCCGAAAAAGGTCGAAAAAGAAAAATGGTTGAAAAATAAAAGGTGACGGAAAAATAAAAGAAACTTATAACACTTAAAAACACTTGACTAACCTAACCTTATTACTACAACTAACTTAAAATTATAATCGCAAATTGAGATTACTATTTGGAATGATAATTGATACATAGGTAAAAGTCGTCTAAAAATATTAAAGCTTACAGGAAAAACTAAATCCCAAATGGAAATAACTTAAAAAGAGATTAAAACTTAAAAAGGCGTCGCAAAATTCTAAAGTACCTAAATCTTAGTCTAAAGAAAAAGCACTTAAGGAATTTTACGGCAAAATTCTAAAGTACCTAAATCTTCCGTGTCTTTATATTGCTATATGCATCGATATATACGGTTTATAATTTTTGGGTGGTTGTTGGGTTTTATATCTTCTCTTATATTTCAAAGCCCCTGCTTTTGTCTTCTATAATCATTGACATTCACAGTTAATGCTCCCTTCTATTTGCTGCGATTTATACTCCAATTTCTATTTTGGAGTTTTGTCCTTTCGTTTCTTCTTCTTGCGATTAAGCACCGCTTGTAATGGTCCAGAATTCGCATATATGAATTTCGGAATGAACATTGTTAATGTTCTAAGAAGGAAATTCTAATGGCACGATCTTGACTTGTCAAATTACTAGAATACCTCGAAAAAGGCCGAATCATCAAGAAATATTTTCTTGATATTTTAGAGGTTAAAGAGAATACAAGAGTTGTGTAACATAGCACATGATGATGTTATGATCTGTGAATCATCACGTTCCATTTAGAAACTCAGCATGACTTACTGTAATATAATCACGTTGATCAAGTGTCATTATATTATACTAGTTCATGCTTCAGTTCACAACACTACTTCAAAAATATTCCTATTTTAAATTCGAAAGTTTCAGAATTTAGAAACTAAAATAGTTTCTTTTATGATGTAATACAGACAGCACGAAGAGGTAAATGATTTCAGATAAGAATAATTATTAAAATATCTTCAGAAATATGGAGGATATTTATAATGAAAGATACGATGATATCTTAAAATTTCTAATATCAGAGGATGATGAAGAATATTGTCCGTAAGGGTTTAGAGTCAGGAGCAAGGTATTCGATAATGACTTCAGCAGACACGGAATCATTTAGATTCTTTGAAGGTAGATTTCGTCCTTGTGATTTATCCACAGCCTTCTTCATGGTTTGCTCAATCCGTATTTTTCAGTACCAAATATTCTCTTTTTCTGAGCTTTGCCAACACAGTACTCTTTATCATCAAACTTTTTACTGTTAAGGTCGTTTATAGTTTTTGCTGCTTCATCAGTATTTCGAGAACTAGTTTGCAGTTTAGGGTGTTTTTCAGAAACTCCACATTCAAAGTATATAAGTCCAGAAGATAGACACATATAATTGTTGGCGTAGACATGCTGCGAGATTTCAAAATACTGATTGCTAATTTCCGATGATTCGTATGGCAATTCTCGTTACAAGATGCAGATGAGTAAATGATGGGGTTTTGATAAATATAAAGATTTTTCGGAAAGTCAAAGATCAATGAAGTTATTAATAAGTTTACTGCTAATGTGGTGAGATATGAAAGGTTCCCCGGTAATATTGATGAACAGGTAATCATTATAATAAGGCTTATTCGATTGAACAATTGAAGTTGGTTTGCTGGAGCTGTGACAAAACTGTCTATTTTTAGAAGGGATTGAAAAGTTATTTTAGCTAGTAAATGCCAAAAGGTCTGACATGGATACATGTTAAATTATGAATTTGGTTTCAAGAGTTTTTCAGGTACGTAACTGTGGATAACATGTGGTTGGATCATCATCTCGATTGTTCATTATTTGAAGTGTCTTCAGGTATTTCGAAGGGTTTGAGCACATATTGTAATCGTTAATACATATGATGTTCTAACACAGTTTTGAAGTCAAAGTATAGCTTTGAAAGATATAGGAATCTAAGAGTGATGATACTGGTTATATTTCGAATTGAATTATGCGATTTCAAAATCAGAATATGTAATTGAATTTGAATGAGTATGATTGTTTTGATTTATATGAAAGAATGGATATTGTTGTGAAAGTAGGGAGTATAGTTGATGATTGCTGAATCAGTTTCGAAAAATGTAATATATTAATTGTGAATTTATATATCTCTCGGGTATTACCTACCCGTTAAAAAAAATTTCACAATTAATATTTTATACAACAGAATTTTATTACAGTCTTTATGGAAATATATGTTTATATTTCTTCAGATGTAATATAGATTTAATGAGTTAATATTAAATTAAACTCCCTTGATTTATGGTTAAGGCTAGGATAGATAATTTCTAAACTTTAGAAATTACATAATCGTCGTAGAATGTTTTTCCAATGAAGTTATGAATCAATACTTCATCGTTGTGGTATTCCTTAGTATCTACAGGGCGTATGACGTCGATGCTCATGGGACAGATTGTGAAGTTGAGGTTTGCGATGCGGTTGTTGTTGGTGGTGGTAATGGTACTGTTGGTGTTGCTGATGGTGGTACTGTTTATGCTGCTGGTGCTGCTGCTGGTGTTTGTAACCTTTGCACCATATTCTCCAAAGCCACTACCCGAGCGCGAAGCTCGTTGACTTCTTCTATTACACCGGGGTGATTGTCGGTTCGGACGAGCGGATAAATAAAATCTAGAATTTGGTGTAGTATGTAATCGTGACGAGATACTCTAGAAATAAGAGAGAAAATGGTGTTTCAGATAGGTTCGCCGGTAAGTGCTTCAGGTTCCCAAGAGGGCAATGTGGTGGATGGAAGGGATCACCTTCTTCTTGTTTCCAATGATTAAGGAGGCTACGAACCCATCCCCAATTCATCCAGAATAGATGATGACTAATTGGTTGATCCATTCCGGTCACACTGCTTTCGGAACTTGAGTGGGATTCCATTTCGGAATTCGAGGGACTTGAACTAATGACGAATTCCATTTCGTACGATTGAATAAAGAATTTTTTGGATATGAAATGATTTTCCGACTATTGGGTGGTATTCTAATTATATAGAGCAAAAGGTTTCGTAGATTACGGAGGAATTTACGGAATATGTCAGGCAAAGTTTACAGTAACAGATACGCTAAGATATGAATTAGCAGATACGCTAAGATATAAATTTTGTCTATACACTATTCATGCAATCAATGCAATAAGATGTGTCTAGACTAAGAATGATAAGAAGGTAATTTCCGACAAAAATGATGAGCAAAACTTTTGACATGCAGACACGGTCGAAGTCCAGACTCACTAATGCATCCTAACGACTATCAGTTAGACACACTAATGCAGACCTGGTTCGCTAAGACCACCGCTCTGATACCAACTGAAAGGACTCGTTCATATACATTATAAACGATTCACAATAGTTGATTACATCGCGAGGTATTTTGACCTCTATATGATACATTTTACAAACATTGCATTCGTTTTTAAAAGACAAACTTTCTTTACAACGAAAGTTGACGGCATGCACACCATTTCATAATACATCCAACTATAATTGACATAATAATAATCTTGATGAACTCAATGACTCGAATGCAACGTCTTTCAAAATACACCATGAATGACTCCAAGTAATATCCTTAAAATGAGCTAATGCACAGCGGAAGATTTCTTTAATACCTGAGAATAAACATGCTTTAAAGTGTCAACCAAAAGGTTGGTGAGTTCATAGGTTTATCATAACAATCATTTCAATATATTAATAGACCACAAGATTTCCGTTTATAAATATATGTACACTCGCAAGTGTATAAAATTATTCTATAAGTTGTAGGCACCCGGTAACAAGCCTTAACGTTCATGTTTTACCCTCTGAAGTACACCAGATCAGGTGTGTTTAAAAATAACCTCGAAGTACTAAAGCATCCCATAGTCAGGATGGGGTTTGTCAGGCCCAATAGATCTATCTTTAGGATTCGCGCCTACCGTACATAGACAAGTAGTTTAATGTTACCAAGCTAAGGGTATATTTCTGGTTTAAACCAACGTAGAATTAGTTTTAGTACTTGTGCCTATTTCGTAAAACATTTATAAAAACAGCGCATGTATTCTCAGTCCCAAAAATATATATAAAAGGGAGCAAATGAAACTCACCATACTGTATTTCGTAGTAAAAATACATATAACGTCATTTAACAAGTGCAAGGTTGGCCTCGGATTCACGAACCTATATTAATTATATATATTTATATGTTGGTCAATATTTGTCTAACAATTTTTGGTCAAGTCATAGTGTACCACAATCCTAATGCTCGAGACTAATATGCAAAAGTCAACTTGACCCAAAATGACTTCTAAAATTTATACGTGTTTATTATATAACTTAACTATAGTCGTTTTATATATTTAAATATATTTATTAGATTTTATAATAATAAAAGTCATTTATTAATAAAAATTTATATTAACATTTATATATGATAAAATATACTTTTATATATCTTAAGTAGTAAAATTTATAAAGTTCACTTAATATCTTAAAACTATAGTGGTAAGTATTATTAATGTAATTATATTACGCGTGGTGAAAAATATATTTGTATCCCCTATTTATTTGATAAAATAATATTGATCATAATAATAATAAGTAAAAGTTGTATTATTTTGTAATAATAATAATTATTATTCTATAAAAAAATAACAATATTTATATTTACTAAAATGTTATTATGATAAAATGATAATACTAACATAATAGTAATAATGATATTTTATAATAACAATGATATTTCTATTAAAATAATAACGACGATAGTAATAATAATCATTTTAACAATAATACTAAAATTCAGTTGACTATAACTTCAAATCCGTTCATCGAATCCATTCGATATCTAAATGAAAAGTTTTTAATTTTTCGCTAGCTTTCCAATGACATTCATATCATATACCCTATCTCAGTAGCATATGTATCTAATTCAGGATTCAACAAACCTATCTAAGGACAATATCGAATGTACAAGCATGCATAATTCTATATACTCGAGCACTAATTAGGGATACACTATTGATATATAAAAGTTAAGTTATGAGTGCTCACGTATCAATATTGAGATTCAATATTGCAGGAAAGTACGTAGACGCAACGGAGATGATAAACACTAGATTGACCTCACGAGCATACCCATGAACCATACCCATCACCTCCATAGCTATAACCCATAATTTCCTTAGCTTCGACTCATTCAAAAAACTATTTTGAAATCACTCGGACATCACTCCATCGTAATATTTTATGTATACTAATAATATCTTGAAATAATACAGAGCAAATATATATATATATATGTAAATCGATTGAGAGAGTTTAGAGAAATATATTTTCAAGTTTCTATGAAATAATGAAACCTATTGAATTCTATTTATAATAGATTTTTGAATTATTAAAGTGAATTATTAAAGTGAATTATTAAAGTATGAATTATTAAAGTGAATTATTAAAGTATGAATTATTAAAGTGAATTATTAAAGTATGAATTATTAAAGTGAATTATTAAAGTATGAATTATTAAAGTGAATTATTAAAGTATGAATTATTAAAGTGAATTATTAAAGTTAAAGTAAAGTAAAAGTAAAGTAAAGGTAAAGTTAAAGTATAGTAAAAGTATAAAAACTATGTATGTATAATACGCGTATAAATATATATAATATTAATTTAAATTGTTATATATATTTAATGAAATAAAATATAAATATCGTTATATTTATTATACTGGTTAAGTAATGAGTTGTCAAAAGTAATTCTAGATATTTATAATAGTTATATACGTTTTAATAATAAAGTTCTTTTTAAACTGAAAACGTTTTTGTACGTTTGAAAATAGATTAATAGAATATTATGGAAACCAATTCTCCACTAGCTTTTGTCTAACTTTCGTAAATGACACTTTTTATTTTTATTTATAAATAGCTTTACAAATTATTCCGAATAACGTTAAGAGGAATAGATTTCTCAAATCATAGTGGACCTCTCAACAGAGACTTGTAATCATAATTCAATGTTTCTGATAATTCAATCATTTAATATTTTTTTTAATTTCATCGATAATCATATTGAAACAAATACGTTCATATAAAGCATTATACTTTTAAATACTTTGTTGACAATTTCAATTTATAACATATACACATATACATACATATTCATATATGTTCATTTAATGGTTCGTGAATCATTGGAATTTGGTCGAGGTTTAAATGAATGTATAAACATAGTTTAAAATCCTTGAGATTTAACTTAACAAATATTGTTTATCGTGTCAGAATAATATAAAGATAAAGTTTAAATTTAGTCGGAAATTTTCGGGTCGTCACAGTACCTACCCGTTAAAGAAATTTCGTCCCCGAAATTTGATAGAGGTCGTTATGGCTAACAATGAGAATGTTATTATGACGATTATGAAGTTTTATCATGTCTAAGAAGTATGGATAAAATAATTCGATTACTCAAAGCGTATGAGGGAAGTTATCGTAAATGAAGGAAATAAGATTATAGTGATTCGTCATATCTTTTGACGTCATCACAATTGATCTCCGAATTTAAAGAAAATCTTTGTAATCTATGTTGGATTTGATGCTTCGGTGATTAAGGAGATTATGATTCTCTTCGAATTAATACGATAATCCATCTTGATTTCTCTGTCGGGTATTTCACTATAAATCCACCTCCTTCGTTTCCTTACAACTCACACCTTCTATTCTTTCTCCCTCAACTCATATTTTAAAGTATTTGTCAATATGCTTCATCCGGTACTGATTCTCGATATACTCCTCACTTTCATATCTGTCGTTCTTCTTTTTCATCTGCCTCCGGAAGAATCTATTTACTTCTACTATACTCTCGGTTTTATAGTGTTTTTAGTTCTTCCGTGTCTTTATATTGCTATATGCATCGATATATACGGTTTATAATTTTTGGGTGGTTGTTGGGTTTTATATCTTCTCTTATATTTCAAAGCCCCTGCTTTTGTCTTCTATAATCATTGACATTCACAGTTAATGCTCCCTTCTATTTGCTGCGATTTATACTCCAATTTCTATTTTGGAGTTTTGTCCTTTCGTTTCTTCTTCTTGCGATTAAGCACCGCTTGTAATGGTCCAGAATTCGCATATATGAATTTCGGAATGAACATTGTTAATGTTCTAAGAAGGAAATTCTAATGGCATGATCTTGACTTGTCAAATTACTAGAATACCTCGAAAAAGGCCGAATCATCAAGAAATATTTTCTTGATATTTTAGAGGTTAAAGAGAATACAAGAGTTGTGTAACATAGCACATGATGATGTTATGATCTGTGAATCATCACGTTCCATTTAGAAACTCAGCATGACTTACTGTAATATAATCACGTTGATCAAGTGTCATTATATTATACTAGTTCATGCTTCAGTTCACAACACTACTTCAAAAATATTCCTATTTTAAATTCGAAAGTTTCAGAATTTAGAAACTAAAATAGTTTCTTTTATGATGTAATACAGACAGCACGAAGAGGTAAATGATTTCAGATAAGAATAATTATTAAAATATCTTCAGAAATATGGAGGATATTTATAATGAAAGATACGATGATATCTTAAAATTTCTAATATCAGAGGATGATGAAGAATATTGTCCGTAAGGGTTTAGAGTCAGGAGCAAGGTATTCGATAATGACTTCAGCAGACACGGAATCATTTAGATTCTTTGAAGGTAGATTTCGTCCTTGTGATTTATCCACAGCCTTCTTCATGGTTTGCTCAATCCGTATTTTTCAGTACCAAATATTCTCTTTTTCTGAGCTTTGCCAACACAGTACTCTTTATCATCAAACTTTTTACTGTTAAGGTCGTTTATAGTTTTTGCTGCTTCATCAGTATTTCGAGAACTAGTTTGCAGTTTAGGGTGTTTTTCAGAAACTCCACATTCAAAGTATATAAGTCCAGAAGATAGACACATATAATTGTTGGCGTAGACATGCTGCGAGATTTCAAAATACTGATTGCTAATTTCCGATGATTCGTATGGCAATTCTCGTTACAAGATGCAGATGAGTAAATGATGGGGTTTTGATAAATATAAAGATTTTTCGGAAAGTCAAAGATCAATGAAGTTATTAATAAGTTTACTGCTAATGTGGCGAGATATGAAAGGTTCCCCGGTAATATTGATGAACAGGTAATCATTATAATAAGGCTTATTCGATTGAACAATTGAAGTTGGTTTGCTGGAGCTGTGACAAAACTGTCTATTTTTAGAAGGGATTGAAAAGTTATTTTAGCTAGTAAATGCCAAAAGGTCTGACATGGATACATGTTAAATTATGAATTTGGTTTCAAGAGTTTTTCAGGTACGTAACTGTGGATAACATGTGGTTGGATCATCATCTCGATTGTTCATTATTTGAAGTGTCTTCAGGTATTTCGAAGGGTTTGAGCACATATTGTAATCGTTAATACATATGATGTTCTAACACAGTTTTGAAGTCAAAGTATAGCTTTGAAAGATATAGGAATCTAAGAGTGATGATACTGGTTATATTTCGAATTGAATTATGCGATTTCAAAATCAGAATATGTAATTGAATTTGAATGAGTATGATTGTTTTGATTTATATGAAAGAATGGATATTGTTGTGAAAGTAGGGAGTATAGTTGATGATTGCTGAATCAGTTTCGAAAAATGTAATATATTAATTGTGAATTTATATATCTCTCGGGTATTACCTACCCGTTAAAAAAAATTTCACAATTAATATTTTATACAACAGAATTTTATTACAGTCTTTATGGAAATATATGTTTATATTTCTTCAGATGTAATATAGATTTAATGAGTTAATATTAAATTAAACTCCCTTGATTTATGGTTAAGGCTAGGATAGATAATTTCTAAACTTTAGAAATTACATAATCGTCGTAGAATGTTTTTCCAATGAAGTTATGAATCAATACTTCATCGTTGTGGTATTCCTTAGTATCTACAGGGCGTATGACGTCGATGCTCATGGGACAGATTGTGAAGTTGAGGTTTGCGATGCGGTTGTTGTTGGTGGTGGTAATGGTACTGTTGGTGTTGCTGATGGTGGTACTGTTTATGCTGCTGGTGCTGCTGCTGGTGTTTGTAACCTTTGCACCATATTCTCCAAAGCCACTACCCGAGCGCGAAGCTCGTTGACTTCTTCTATTACACCGGGGTGATTGTCGGTTCGGACGAGCGGATAAATAAAATCTAGAATTTGGTGTAGTATGTAATCGTGACGAGATACTCTAGAAATAAGAGAGAAAATGGTGTTTCAGATAGGTTCGCCGGTAAGTGCTTCAGGTTCCCAAGAGGGCAATGTGGTGGATGGAAGGGATCACCTTCTTCTTGTTTCCAATGATTAAGGAGGCTACGAACCCATCCCCAATTCATCCAGAATAGATGATGACTAATTGGTTGATCCATTCCGGTCACACTGCTTTCGGAACTTGAGTGGGATTCCATTTCGGAATTCGAGGGACTTGAACTAATGACGAATTCCATTTCGTACGATTGAATAAAGAATTTTTTGGATATGAAATGATTTTCCGACTATTGGGTGGTATTCTAATTATATAGAGCAAAAGGTTTCGTAGATTACGGAGGAATTTACGGAATATGTCAGGCAAAGTTTACAGTAACAGATACGCTAAGATATGAATTAGCAGATACGCTAAGATATAAATTTTGTCTATACACTATTCATGCAATCAATGCAATAAGATGTGTCTAGACTAAGAATGATAAGAAGGTAATTTCCGACAAAAATGATGAGCAAAACTTTTGACATGCAGACACGGTCGAAGTCCAGACTCACTAATGCATCCTAACGACTATCAGTTAGACACACTAATGCAGACCTGGTTCGCTAAGACCACCGCTCTGATACCAACTGAAAGGACTCGTTCATATACATTATAAACGATTCACAATAGTTGATTACATCGCGAGGTATTTTGACCTCTATATGATATATTTTACAAACATTGCATTCGTTTTTAAAAGACAAACTTTCTTTACAACGAAAGTTGACGGCATGCACACCATTTCATAATACATCCAACTATAATTGACATAATAATAATCTTGATGAACTCAATGACTCGAATGCAACGTCTTTCAAAATACACCATGAATGACTCCAAGTAATATCCTTAAAATGAGCTAATGCACAGCGGAAGATTTCTTTAATACCTGAGAATAAACATGCTTTAAAGTGTCAACCAAAAGGTTGGTGAGTTCATAGGTTTATCATAACAATCATTTCAATATATTAATAGACCACAAGATTTCCGTTTATAAATATATGTACACTCGCAAGTGTATAAAATTATTCTATAAGTTGTAGGCACCCGGTAACAAGCCTTAACGTTCATGTTTTACCCTCTGAAGTACACCAGATCAGGTGTGTTTAAAAATAACCTCGAAGTACTAAAGCATCCCATAGTCAGGATGGGGTTTGTCAGGCCCAATAGATCTATCTTTAGGATTCGCGCCTACCGTACATAGACAAGTAGTTTAATGTTACCAAGCTAAGGGTATATTTCTGGTTTAAACCCACGTAGAATTAATTTTAGTACTTGTGCCTATTTCGTAAAACATTTATAAAAACAGCGCATGTATTCTCAGTCCCAAAAATATATATAAAAGGGAGCAAATGAAACTCACCATACTGTATTTCGTAGTAAAAATACATATAACGTCATTTAACAAGTGCAAGGTTGGCCTCGGATTCACGAACCTATATTAATTATATATATTTATATGTTGGTCAATATTTGTCTAACAATTTTTGGTCAAGTCATAGTGTACCACAATCCTAATGCTCGAGACTAATATGCAAAAGTCAACTTGACCCAAAATGACTTCTAAAATTTATACGTGTTTATTATATAACTTAACTATAGTCGTTTTATATATTTAAATATATTTATTAGATTTTATAATAATAAAAGTCATTTATTAATAAAAATTTATATTAACATTTAAATATGATAAAATATACTTTTATATATCTTAAGTAGTAAAATTTATAAAGTTCACTTAATATCTTAAAACTATAGTGGTAAGTATTATTAATGTAATTATATTACGCGTGGTGAAAAATATATTTGTATCCCCTATTTATTTGATAAAATAATATTGATCATAATAATAATAAGTAAAAGTTGTATTATTTTGTAATAATAATTATTATTATTCTATAAAAAAATAACAATATTTATATTTACTAAAATGTTATTATGATAAAATGATAATACTAACATAATAGTAATAATGATATTTTATAATAACAATGATATTTCTATTAAAATAATAACGACGATAGTAATAATAATCATTTTAACAATAATACTAAAATTCAGTTGACTATAACTTCAAATCCGTTCATCGAATCCATTCGATATCTAAATGAAAAGTTTTTAATTTTTCGCTAGCTTTCCAATGACATGCATATCATATACCCTATCTCAGTAGCATATGTATCTAATTCAGGATTCAACAAACCTATCTAAGGACAATATCGAATGTACAAGCATGCATAATTCTATATACTCGAGCACTAGTTAGGGATACACTATTGATATATAAAAGTTAAGTTATGAGTGCTCACGTATCAATATTGAGATTCAATATTGCAGGAAAGTACGTAGACGCAACGGAGATGATAAACACTAGATTGACCTCACGAGCATACCCATGAACCATACCCATCACCTCCATAGCTATAACCCATAATTTCCTTAGCTTCGACTCATTCAAAAAACTATTTTGAAATCACTCGGACATCACTCCATCGTAATATTTTATGTATACTAATAATATCTTGAAATAATACAGAGCAAATATATATATATATATATATGTAAATCGATTGAGAGAGTTTAGAGAAATATATTTTCAAGTTTCTATGAAATAATGAAACCTATTGAATTCTATTTATAATAGATTTTTGAATTATTAAAGTGAATTATTAAAGTATGAATTATTAAAGTGAATTATTAAAGTGAATTATTAAAGTATGAATTATTAAAGTGAATTATTAAAGTATGAATTATTAAAGTGAATTATTAAAGTATGAATTATTAAAGTGAATTATTAAAGTATGAATTATTAAAGTGAATTATTAAAGTATGAATTATTAAAGTGAATTATTAAAGTTAAAGTAAAGTAAAAGTAAAGTAAAGGTAAAGTTAAAGTATAGTAAAAGTATAAAAACTATGTATGTATAATACGCGTATAAATATATATAATATTAATTTAAATTGTTATATATATTTAATGAAATAAAATATAAATATCGTTATATTTATTATACTGGTTAAGTAATGAGTTGTCAAAAGTAATTCTAGATATTTATAATAGTTATATACGTTTTAATAATAAAGTTCTTTTTAAACTGAAAACGTTTTTGTACGTTTGAAAATAGATTAATAGAATATTATGGAAACCAATTCTCCACTAGCTTTTGTCTAACTTTCGTAAATGACACTTTTTATTTTTATTTATAAATAGCTTTACAAATTATTCCGAATAACGTTAAGAGGAATAGATTTCTCAAATCATAGTGGACCTCTCAACAGAGACTTGTAATCATAATTCAATGTTTCTGATAATTCAATCATTTAATATTTTTTTTTAATTTCATCGATAATCATATTGAAACAAATACGTTCATATAAAGCATTATACTTTTAAATACTTTGTTGACAATTTCAATTTATAACATATACACATATACATACATATTCATATATGTTCATTTAATGGTTCGTGAATCATTGGAATTTGGTCGAGGTTTAAATGAATGTATAAACATAGTTTAAAATCCTTGAGATTTAACTTAACAAACATTGTTTATCGTGTCAGAATAATATAAAGATAAAGTTTAAATTTAGTCGGAAATTTTCGGGTCGTCACATTAAATATTTAATAAAATCTTAAAAAAATTTATAAATTTTTGTTTTCTTTTTATATTTTCGAATAATAAAAAAACGTATTTTTACAAAAGTGAATTTTAATAAAAGTAAACTAAAAATAAAAATCTTTTTTTAATTAGTGTTGCGCTTCCGGCTTTTAAGCTAGATTGTTCCCCGGCAGCGGCGCCAAAAATACTTGATGTTATGCGAGGTCTATATAAAATAGCTATTAAATTTTAGCAGGAAATACTATTAAATACGATACAATTTTACACAAGATATTTATTTATTTATAGAATGGATATACTTAAACCTTGCTACAACACTTATAGGCAGTGTACCTAATCGTACAGTAGTGTAGTTTTTAGTAAGTCCGGTTCGTTCCACAGGGAAAATCTTTAAACAAAGCTTAACGCTATATTAGTTTACTTTTATAAACATACAAATATATATATATAAGTAATATTATTATTATAAAGGGGGGTTTTTACCGTTTAATGACCGGTTTGTCGATTTTAAAACTTTAGTCGCAGTTAAAACCAAATGTAAAATAATAAATAAATACAAGACTTAATTTAAAGCGTAAAGTAAATAACGATAATGAAATTGCGAATAATAAAAGTGCGATAAAATAAACTTGCGATAATTAAAAAGTACGATAATTAAAAGTGCAATTAAATACAATAACAATAAAAATGCGATAATTAGAAGTGCAATTAAATATAAAATAAAGGAAATTAAATATGAAATAAAAGAATTATGCTTATTTAAACTTCCGTAACCATGATGTTTGACGTGTTGATTTTAGTTTTATGCCCATGGGTTAATTGTCCTTTGTCCTGGATTATTTAATATGTCCGTCTGGTTTTTGTCCATAACAGTCCATCAGTCATAAATATAAAGTGCGAGTGTCCTCGTCAAATTATCCTTATACCCGAAGTTAAATATTCCAACTAATTGGGGACTTAAACTGTAACAAGATTTTAATACTTTGTTTAATAATTACACCAGGATGTCGACTGAGTGTAACCCAAGGTTTTAATATTTTGTTATCAATTATACCAAGTGTCCTTGTACATAATTTCACCCCTGTTTTAATTATTCTAGTGGCTATTAATCCATTCCCGTGTCCGGTTAAATGAACGATTATTCGTACATATAAATACCCTGCCCATCGTGTCCGATCGAGTGTATATGGTAATTTATAGGGACGCCCAATTGTAAATCTTTATATTAACATTAACAAACTATCATTTAGTTAAACAAATATAAAGCCCATTAATAGCCCATAGTCTAATTTCCACAAGTGTCGTTCTTTTGTCCAAACGCCAATTATGGTACAAAGCCCAATTACCCAATTTTAGTAATTAGCCCAACATCATGATTACTTTGGATTAAATAAGCATAATAATAACTTAGCTACGAGACATTAAATTAAAAAGGTTGAACATAACTTACAATGATTAAAAATGGCGTAGCGTTACACGGACATAATTTTGACTTACACCCTTACAACATTTGCTAACATACCCTTATTATTAGGATTAAAATTAAAATTAAAATTAAAATATAAATTATAAATATAAATATTACGTATATAGATAGAGAGATTGATGGATATTTGATGATTTTTGCGATCAGAATTCGTTTGCTTTTATAGGGAGTTTCAGTTTTTGGGGCTCCGCGACTCGCGGCATTTTTGCTTTTCAAACTCCGCGAGTCGCGGAGTTTGAAATTCCAGCTCACTCCAAATTGGATCTTAGTCTGCCGACGGTTAATTATATAATATAATATATATATAATTTATATAATTAATTATATATTATATTATATTTATATACATAGTTAACTTGTAATTTTTAGTCCGTTGCGTCGAGCGTTGAGAGTTGACTCATGTCCCGGTTCCGGATTTTCGAACGTCCTTGCGTACAATTTAATATCTTGTACTTTGCGTTTTGAATCTTGTACTCTTGTAATTTCGAGACGTTTTTTATCAATAATTGGAACCTCTTTGATTGTATTTTGTACTTTTGAGCTTTTTGGTCGTTTGCGTCTTCAATTCGTCGAATCTGTCTTTTGTCTTCACCTTTTATTATTTAAACGAATATCACTTTTAAATAGAATAATTGCAACTAAAAGCTTGTCTTTCTTGAGGAATAATGCTATGAAATATATGTTCGTTTTTAGCATTATCAAGAATACATGTGCTTTTATAAATGTTTGACGAAATATACACAAGTAATTGAAACTACATTCTATGGTTGAATTATCGAAATCGAATATGCCCCTTTTTATTAAAGTCTGGTAATCTAAGAATTAGGGAACAGACACCCTAATTGACGCGAATCCTAAAGATAGATCTATTGGGCCTAACAAACCCCATCCAAAGTACCAGATGCTTTAGTACTTCGAAATTTATATCATGTCCGAAGAAGGATCCCGGAATGATAGGGGATATTCTTAAATGTATCTAGTTAATGTCGGTTACCAAGTGTTCACCATATGAATGATTATTTTTGTCTCTATGCATGGGACGTATATTTATGAGAACTGGAAATGAAATTCTTGTGGTCTATTAAAATGATGGAAATAAATGATTATGATAAACTAATGAACTCACCAACCTTTTGGTTGACACTTTAAAGCATGTTTATTCTCAGGTGTTAAAGAAATCTTCCGCTGTGCATTTGCTCATTTTAAAGATATTACTTGGAGTCTTTCATAGCATATTTCGAAGAACGTTGCATTCGAGTCATTGAGTTCATCAAAGATTATTATTAAATCAATTTATAGTTGGATAGTGAATATTATGAAATGGTATGCATGCCTGTCAATTTTTGATGTAAAGAAAGTTTGTCTTTTAAAAACGAATGCAATGTTTGTAAAATGTATCATATAGAGGTCAAATACCTCGCAATGTAATCAACTATTGTGAATCGTTTATAATGTATATGAACAGGTCCTTTCAGTTGGTATCAGAGCGGTGGTCTTAGCGAACCAGGTCTGCATTAGTGTGTCTAACTGATAAGTCGATAGGATGCATTAGTGAGTCTGGACTTCGACCGTGTCTGCATGTCAAAAGTTTTGCTTATCATTTTGTGTCAAAAATTAACTACTTATCATCCTCAGGAAATTACCTGCTTATCATTTTTAGCCTAAGACACGTCTTGCTGCATTGATTGCATGAATAGTGTATAGACAAAAATTCATATCTTAGCATATCTGCTAAATCATATCTTATCGTATCTGTTACTTTAAACTTTGCCTGACATATCCCGCAAAGTCCTCCGTAATCTACGAAATCTTTTGATCTATATATATATATATATATATATATATTCTATGTAATTATATTCTATGTAATTAGAATACCATCCGTTAGCCAAAATAATTTCATATAGAAAAAAAAATCCTTTATCCAATCGTACGAAATGGAATTCGTCATCAGTTCAAGTCACTCAGATTCCGAAATGGAATCCCATTCAAGCTCCGAAAGCAGTGTGACCGGAATAGATCAACCAATCAGTCATCACCTATTCTGGATGAATTGGGGATGGGTTCGTAGCCTCCTCAATCATTGGAGACAAGAAGAAGGTGATCCCTTCCATCCACCACATTGCCCTCTTGACGAAGAACCTGAAGCACTTACCGGCGAACCTGTCCGAAACACCATTTTCTCGCTCATTTCCAGAGTATCTCGTCACGATTATTTATTACATCAAATTTTAGATTTTATTTATCCGCTCGTCCGAACCGACAATCACCCAGGTGTAATAGAAGAAGTCAACGAGCTTCGCGCTCGGGTAGTGGGTTTGGAGAATATGGTGCAGAGATTACAAACACCAGCAGCAGCATCAGCAGCATAACCAGTACCACCATCATCAACGTCAACAATACCATTACCACCTCCAACAACAACCGCGTCATAAACCTCAACTTCACAATCTGTCCCACGAGCATCAACGTCATACGCACCATAGATACCAAGGAGTACCAACAATAATAACTGACGAAGTATTAATTCATAACTTCATTGGAGAAACATTCCGCGGCGATTATGTAATCTCTAAAGTCTTAGAGATTATCTAATCTAGCCCAAACCATAAATCAGTTAAGCGAACCAAAATGATAGAAGGAAGAGTAGAAACCCTGACAAAAATGATGTGTGATTAACAAGCTAAATTTGCTTTACCAACAGCATCAACAGTACCGTCAGCGTTACCAGCATCGTCAGTACAGTCAACATCCGAATCAACAACACCGATAACATTACAAAATCCGTCAGTTCAAGAATCACTGTGGACATCATTACGAATCAATAACGTGTATATTGTATTAACGAGTTATGAAGAATTAACTCATTCCCTCTGAAGAAATTATATGTGTGTGTGTGTATATATATATATATATATATATATATATATATATATATATATATATATATATATATTGAAATAAATCTTTCCGTGCTAAGCTATTGTGTGTGAATCTTAACTACTCGGTTAATTCATATTACAAATATGCAATAATGTACGTCCTTCGACCGCAACTTAACCAGCGTTAACTACAATCTCTGTCACAATTCAACAAATTCCAATTCATAATAAATCAAGTATATATTTGATTTTACACTTTCATCATCGATGTACCCGGAACTTTTCAGATAATATCATTCGTACTCTGCGAAATTCACAAGAATTTCACGAACCGAACATCATACATCAACAAATAACGAAGTATTGATTCATAATTTCAATGTCATTAAAGAAATACTGCGTAAAAGTTATGTACTTTTTAAAGCCTTTAGGGATTATTCAATTCTAGTTTCAACCGTAAATCAAATGAGTTTAATTTAACATTAACTCATTAACATCTGAAGAAAATATACATATATATATTTTCATAAAGACTGTAATAAAATTCTTTCGTACAAAATATTAATTGTGAAATTTTTTTAACGGGTAGGTAATACCCGAGAGATATATAAATTCACAATTAATATGTTACATTCTTCGAATCTAATTCAGCAAATCATCCATTATACTCCATACTTTCACAACAATATACATTCTTTTATAGAAATCAAAACAACCATACTCATTCAAAATTTAATTACATATTCTGATTTTGAAATCTCAAAATTCAACTTGAGATATGACCAAAATCATCACTCTTAGATCCTTACATCTTTCACAAGCTATATTTTGACTTCAAAACTGTTAGAATATCAAATGTATGTTAACGATTACAATCTGTGTTCAAACCCTTCGAAAATTTCTGAAGACACTTCGAATGATGAGCAATCGAGACGATGATCCAACCACATGTTACCCACAGTTATGTACCCGAAAAACTCTTGAAATCAAAGTAAAAGTTTAAACAACGTATCCGCGTCAGATTCTTTGATATTTATTAGCAAAAATAACTTTGTGACTCCTATTCAAAGTAGCCAGTTTTGTCACAGCTCCAGCAAGTCAACTTCGACTTTTCAGTCAGACTAACCTTATTATAACCTTGAGATATACACCATCGTTACCAGAGAACCTTTTATATTCCACCACATTATTAGCAGATGTACCAATAACTTCATTACCCTTTGACTTTAGCCTCTCCAAAAAGTCATTATAATTATTCATTGAAACCCCATCATTTACTCATTCGCATCTTGTAATGAGAATTGCCATACGAATCATTAGGAATTAGCAATCAGTATTTTGAAATCTCGCAGCATGTCTACGCCAACAGTTATATGTGTATATATAACGTCTATCTTCTGGACTTAATTTGAATGTGAAGTTTCTGAAAAACACTCCGAACTACGAATTGGTTCTCCGAAAATGGAAAAAATGCTGATGAAGCAGCAAAAACTATAAACGACTTTAAATGGTAAAAGCTGGATGATAATGATGAAGTGTGCTGGCAAAGCGCAGAAAAAGAGAAGTTTTGGAACTGAAAAACGGATTGAGCAAAGTAGGAAGGAGGCTGTGGACAAATTACAAAGACTAAACCTGACTTCAAAGGATCCAAATGATTCAGTACCTGCTGAAGTCATTAACGAATACCTTGCTCCTGACTCTAAACCCCTGCGGACAATATTCTTCATCATCCTCTGATATTAGAAATTCTAAAATATCATCATATCTTTCATTATAAATATCCTCCATATTTCTGAAGATATTTTCTTAATTTTTCTTATTTCAAATCATTTACCTCTTCGCGCTATCTGTATTACATCATAAAAGAAACTATTTTAGTTTCTAAATTCTGAAACATTCAAGTTTAAAATAGGAATATTTTGAAGTAGTGTTGGGAACTGAAGCATGAATTAGTATAATATAATGACACTTGATCAATGTGATTATATTACAGTAAGTCATGCTGAGTTTCTAAATGGAACGTGATGATTCACAGATCATAACATCATCATGTGCCATGTTATACGACTCTTGTATTCTATTTAACCTCTAAAATATCAAGAAAATATTTCTTGATGATTCGGCCTTTTCCAAGGTATTCTAGTAATTTGACAAGTCAAGATCGTGCCATCACAATTTCCTTCCGAGAACATTAACAATGTTCATTCCGAAATTCATATCTGTGAATTCTGGACCATTACAAGCGGTGCTTAATCTCAAGAAGAAGAAACGAAAGGACAAAACTCCGAAATAGAAATTAGGGTATAAATTGCAGCAAATAAAAGAGAGCATTAACTGTGAATGATAATAATTATAGAAGACAGAAGCAGAGACTTTGAAATATAAGGGAACATATAAAGCCCAACGACAAACCTGAAATTATAAACCATATATATCGATGCATATAGCAATATAAAGACACGGGAGAACTAGAAACACTATAAACCCAAGAGTATAGTAGAAGTAAATAGATTCTTCCGGCGGTAGATGAAAAAGAAGAATGACCGATATGAAACTTAGAAGTATATCGAGAATCAGAACTGGATGGAGCACATTGATGAATACTTTAAAATATGAGTTGAGGAGGAAAGAATAGAAGGTGATGAAACATGACTAGGAACTTAGAAATCCACAGATTTAACTCACACAATGGCGGAATAAGTGAATCAAACCCTCTAGTGGATAGGTTAAGTTTTTTTTTGATTAATTTAGTCAAACCACAACTAAATCAAGTGCGATTAGATCAACACCTAGAGCTATTATTCACCACCTGGGTGATTTGGACTGAGAGAGAATCGGAGGAGCTCACTAGATCTGAGTGTGTGTAACAAATGAGAGGCTTAACCTAAAATGAAGAACATAAGACTTTATATACCCCTGTTGTTGACTCACCCATACGATTCATTCATCACACGTACGAGTTGGCTTCATCAGCCGTACGGGTGATCACTCACTCGTGTCTTCTCATTTAGGTTGTAATTGTGACTTAGCTCAGCATCAACCGTGCGTATGAGCCTGTCAGCCGTACTAGTGAGGCTTCACTCGTACGTCTGACTAAGTCTAACATAGTCAAACATCTAAATCTCGTTCCTGTAGTTCCTGTAACCACATACAAACACGGATAGGATAATAACGAGCAATCATGGTGGCCTGTAAACTGTTGTACCTGCAATGGACGTGGGTAGATGTCTAGGGACTTGCATAAAATGCATCAACAGAAGGTGTGAGTTGTAAGGAAACGAAGGAGGTGAATTTATAAGAAAATCTCCGACAGAATAATTAAAATGGACGATCGCATTTAAAGCGGATCCTAATTCCCTTGATTACCGGAGAGTCAAATCTTATTAAGAAGATTTTCTTCAAATCCCTTGAAATCTGGGAATCAATCATATCTACGTCAAATGATAAGATGAATCTACACTTACTCATTTCACTCTTCTATGTTAGCTTCATTCGTACTCTTCATATAAATGGATTGTTTATCCAAATTATTCGCTGATGATAAAACTCTAATTTTCAGCCCGTATGCATCATGAAAACATACTTACTATCATTCACGACCTTTTCACCCAAATTTCGGGACGAAATTTCTTTAACGGGTAGGTACTGTGACAACCCGGAAATTTCCAACCAAATTTAAACTTTAATATTTATATGTTTCCGACACCGGAAATTTCCAACCAAATTTAAACTTTAATCTTTATATATTTTCGACACGATAAGCAATATTTGTTAAGTTAAATTTTAAGAATTTTAAACTATGTTCATACATTCATTCAACCTCGACCAAGTTCTAACGATTCACGAACCATTAAATGAATATGATTATATATGTATATGTGTATATATATTATAACTTGAAACGTAAACAAAATATTAGATTAAATACTTTATATGATTGTATCTGTTTCAAAATGTTTATCAATGGAATTAGAAGATAAGATCAAATGATTGAATTATCAGATATATTGAATTATGATTACAAGTCTCTGTTGAAAGGCCCACGTTGATTTGAGAAATCTTTCCATTTTAACAATATTCGGAAAATGGTAAAGTGATTTATAAATAAGAACAAATTGTCAATCATTGAGAACTAGACAAAGGATAGTGGAAGATTGAATCTCATAAAGACTCGATTGATCTATTTAGTTTCAAACGTACAAAAACGTTTTCAGTTTAAAAAGAACTTTATTATTAAAACGTATATAACTTCTATAAATATCTAGAACCACTTTTGACAACTCATTACTTAACTAGTATGATAAAGATAACGATATTTATATTTTATTTTATTAAATATATATAACAATTTAAATTAATATTATATATATTTATACGCGTATTATACGTACATAATTTTATACTTTTACTATAAACTTTACCTTTACTTTATTTTTACTTTACTTTAACTTTAATAATTTACTTTAATAATTCATACTTTAATAATTCACTTTAATAATTCATACTTTAATAATTCACTTTAATAATTCATACTTTAATAATTCACTTTAATAATTCATACTTTAATAATTCACTTTAATAATTCATACTTTAATAATTCACTTTAATAATTCAAAAATCTATTATAAATAGAATTCAATAGGTTTCATTATTTCATAGAAACTTGAAAATATTTTTCTCTAAACTCTCTCAATCGATTTACATATATATATTTACTCCGTATTATTTCAAGATATTATTAGTATACATAAAATATTACGACGGAGTGCTGTCCGAGTGATTTCAAAATTGTTTTTCGAGTAGGATAGGATTAAGGAAATTATGGGTTATAGCTATGGAGGTGATTGAGTATGGTTCATGGGTATGCTCGTGAGGTCAATATAGTGTTTATCATTTCCGTTGCGTCTACGTACCTTTCCTGCAATATTGAATCTCAATATTGATACGTGAGTACTCATAATTTAACTTTTACATACTAATAGTGTATCCCTGACTAGTGCTCGAATATTTAGGATTATGCATGCTTGTACTTTTGATATTGCCCTTAGACAGGTTAGGTTGAATCTTGAATTAGTTACACTTGCGGTTGAGATAAGGTATAAGATATGCATGTTCTTGGAAAGCTAGCGAAAAATTAAGAACTTTTCCTTTAGATATCGAATGGTTTCGATGAACGGATTATAAGTTATAATCAATTGAATTTTCGATATTTTTATTAAAAATGATTATTATTATCGTCGTTTTTATCGTCGTTCTAGTTTTATCTTATTATTATCATTATTATTATCTTTATCAATAAAAGGGATTTATTATTAAAAATTGTTATTTTTATTATTACTATCGTTATTATCGTTAAAGTTATAATTAGTATTATTATTATTATCCAATTATTATTATTATTATTATTATTATTATTATTATTATTATTATTATTATTATTATTATTAGTAGTAGTATTATTATTATTATTATTATTATTATTATTATTATTATTATTATTATCATTATTAATATATATATCATTATTTAAAAATGGTTATTTTTATGGTTATTATTATTATTACTATATTATCATTAAGATAATTATTAGTATTATCGTTAATAATGTTATAGTAACTATCATTATTAATATTAGTGTAATTAAAACAAATATTTGTAACACCTAATTATTTTGATTACTATTATTATCATTATTATGAACACGATATAAAAGATGATTAAAAGCTATTAAACGAAACGATTAGGAAATAATGAGTAAGAGTATCATGATGAAATTAAAATATTATAAGATATTGATTTAGATAAAATTATCGTTCTTATTATTTTTATCATTACTATTATTATTAAAAGTATCGTTAGTATTAAAACTATCATTTTAACAAAAATTATCATTTTAATAGAAATGGCATTGTTACTATAAAATATCATTATTATTATTATTTTAAATAGAATTATTATTTTAAAGATAATATTAAAAATTATCGTAAATATTAAAGTTATCATAATTAGAATTATCGTTTTATCATAATATCATCTTAGTAATTATAAATATTGATATTTTTATAATAATAATTATTATTACAAAATAATACAACTTTTACTTACTATCATTATAGATATTATTTTATCAAATAAATATGTGATACAAACATATTTTACTACATGTAATAACTTACTTTAATAATACATATCATATTATCTTTATGATATTAAATGAACCCTATAAATTTTATTACTTAATATATATAAAAGTATATTTTATTATATAAATGTAATATAAAATTTTATTTATTAATAAATAAATTATATTATTTACTCTAATAAATCTTTTAAAAATATTTAAAAATATAAAACGACGATATTTAAACTATATATTAATCATGTATAGATTTTTGGAAATTATTTTGAGTCATATTTACTTTTGTTGACTTTTGCATATTAGTCTCGAGCATTAGGATTGTGGTACACTATGACTTGACCTAATTTGTTAGACAAATATTGACCAACACATAAATATATATAATTAATTTAGGTTCGTGAATCCGAGGCCAACCTTGCACTTGTTCAATGACGTTATATGTATTTTTACTACGAAATACAGTATGGTGAGTTTCATTTGCCTTTTTACCCTTTATATTTTTGGGACTGAGAATACATGCGCTTTTATAAATGTTTGACGAAATAGACACAAGTAATTGAAACTACATTCTATGGTTGAATTATCGAAATCGAATATGCCCCTTTTTATTAAAGTCTGGTAATCTAAGAATTAGGGAACAGAAACCCTAATTGACGCGAATCCTAAAGATAGATCTATTGGGCCTAACAAACCCCATCCAAAGTACCGGATGCTTTAGTACTTCGAAATTTATATCATGTCCGAAGGAGGATCCCGGAATGATAGGGGATATTCTTATATGTATCTAGTTAATTTCGGTTACCAGGTGTTCACCATATGAATGATTATTTTTGTCTCTATGCATGAGACGTATATTTATGAGAACTGGAAATGAAATTCTTGTGGTCTATTAAAATGATGGAAATAAATGATTATGATAAACTAATGAACTCACCAACCTTTTGGTTGACACTTTAAAGCATGTTTATTCTCAGGTGTTAAAGAAATCTTCCGCTGTGCATTTGCTCATTTTAAAGATATTACTTGGAGTCTTTCATAGCATATTTCGAAGAACGTTGCATTCGAGTCATTGAGTTCATCAAAGATTATTATTAAATCAATTTATAGTTGGATAGTGGATATTATGAAATGGTATGCATGCCTGTCAATTTTCGATGTAAAGAAAGTTTGTCTTTTAAAAACGAATGCAATGTTTGTAAAATGTATCATATAGAGGTCAAATACCTCGCAATGTAATCAACTATTGCGAATCATTTATAATGTATATGAACGGGTCCTTTCACAAAATACCAGGGAATCAGTAGCAAGAAGCAAAAACATATTTAAACTTAGGATAATTACCTTAGATTACTTTAGATTACCCTAGATACCTTAGATTAAGATCACTTTAGACTAAATTAGGAACTTAGAATATCTACCTAAAATTTAAAACAAGAGGGCATACTCAGTGTATGACCCAAGCCCGATCTAGACCAGGGTCGTTGTTATTCATACCTGATCTAGATGCAATAATCTCTAAAGTACGCAAAGAAGAATGAATCAGAAACTGAATGGTGTTACGCGTTACTCTAGCAGAAAACATCAAACCCTCGATTGAAGGTCGAGGAGGACCAATCAGATTCCAAGAGATCCGTGGACACTCGTTTGAATTAAAGCATCATATTATACAGCTCATCCAAAATGGCTGTCAATTTTATGGACTACTGAATGACGATCCTAACTCTTACCTTGATAAATTCATATCTCTTTCGAACTCCTACAAACAGCCAGGGATAAGACAATATATAGTTCGGCTATACTTATTCCCCTATTCTACCACTCATCATGCACAAACATGGTTGAAGGATTGGAAAAAGATTTCATCACGTCATGGACGGAGATGACTACTAAATTCCTAACCAAATATTTCCCTCATTCTAAACACACCAAGCTTAAGAATGACATCATTAACTTTAAACAAAGTTATGATGAATCTCTTTACACTGCATGGGAGCGATTCAAAACCCTGCTGAAGAAATGCCCTAATCACCAGTTAGAACGTTCAACCCAAAATTGTACCTTCTACAATGGTCTTATGCTAAATCATAGGACGACGATCGATGCAGCACCTTAACGGAATCTGATGAACCAAACAGCACACGAAGCATGGGAGTTGCTCGAAAACATGACAATGCATCATCATGACTGGAATAATGGTGAGACAACTTCATCATCTGCTCCACTCTCCGTACTTAATAATCAAACAAAGGCCATCAAATCCCTCACGGACAAAATGGAGTCTCTTGCCAAACCACTCGGAGAATTGAACACGCAATCGCAGCAAGTTAACCAGGCTCAGTCATGTGTCAACTGTACCAACCCACAACCCACTAAAGAATATCAAGTTGAGTACGAGAATCCTGACGGTTCAGTCTGTTACGTTCAATACCCAGCTCGTCAATCAAATCCTTAATTCAATCAAAAACCTAGGGTTAACCAATTTCAAATAAAAAACCAGCCTTTTCGCTATCATTACCCACTTTATTCACCTCAACAATATCAATTGACTTACTATCAACCACTTCCACTCACTGGACCACCAGCTGAGGAAAATCCTCTAACCAGTCAAATTACGAAAGTAACCAACCCTGCTCTCGAGACTGATGATCAGTTGACTCAGTTCATTCAAGGACAACAACAGCTAAATTAGAGAACCGCGTCCAGACAAGACCAGACATAGATACTCATGCGAAACCAATTGGGTATGCTCAAAAGTCTAGAAACGCAGTTCAGACAGTTATCACAACGCCTTGAAACCCAACCACAAGGAAGATTACCTAGTAATACTATCCAAAATCCCCACATAGAGGAAGCTAAGCATATGGATTCCATAATCCCAAAAGAAGAACCACGGAGAAGGTCAGCTAGGCTCAAGAAAAAATCAACATATACCCAGAAGCTACCCATTCAAACTCCAGTTCATGTACCTTATCCCGGAAGGCTACAGGAAGAACCACCCAAGCTTGATACCTACAAACTTGACGGAAGAATCCTGGACGCCATGTCCAAAGTTCCCAACCAGAAGAGATACATACAAAGGCTTCTCTCTACAAAGGAAAGGATACCAGATTCCAACAAAATTCCCCTGAGTGAAGAATGCTCGGCATTGCTCAGAAACTCTCTACCGAAGAAACTAGGAGATACGGGCCAATTTATTTTCCCATGTTCAATCTACCAATCTGGAACCATTAATGCTCTAGCAGATTTAGGAGCAAGTATCAACCTAATTCCCTATTCTCTTCACAAGAGATTAGAGCTAGGAGACTTGTCACCAACCAAAATGACAATCCAACTTGCCGATCACATAATTCGATATCCTAAGGGCATAGTTTAGAACGTCTTGGTGAAAGTTGACAAATTCTTGTATCTAGTGATGGATATTAAGGAAGACCTACATACGCCGATAGTATTAGGGAGACCTTTCATGAACACGGCTAGGAGTCATTTATGTGTACAATCAAACCATGATCTTGCAATCACATGGGAAGAGCGTTACCTTTAAAATTGACCGACTTACTGATCTTTCTAGACAGGCAGAGATGTTTGCTATTTCTACCAGATGGATCACTTCCGATGATGAGTCCCCACCACCAGCCGATCATATCGAAATAGGTGTCGAATCATAGTCTGCTGACGACCCAGAAAATGGAAGAAGAGGATCCTAGCAAAGAAATAGAGGAAGAGGAAGAATCTGAGGAGGAAGAAGAAATGGGAGACGTATAGAAAACTGTGATAGTACCCTCTCTAAGCTTAGAAGCAAATCACGAACATCACGAAGAATTAATGAGGCTAAAGACGGAGGATCACAGTTTAATTATTCGATTCACAAAGAAAACTGGTAAGGTTACTGAAGTTAAAGATATAGAGATTGACCTTGTTAGTGTCGAAGTGAAACACCAGAATACTAAAGAAACCCATTCATCAAACGAATCTACAAATGAAAGTTATACCGATGATGACGAGATAAAGGGGCAAAATGAAGACATTCTGGATGATTCATATTCTCCACCCGCAGCAGATCAAGAGGAGCCGGTCTCTTCTTCAGATCACTCAGAGATACCGGTCATATCTAACCATGCTGACATGATAGCCTTCATCAATGATACCGATGAATTTGAAGATATTCTCGAAGCCATCCGCAAATCAACCATCGTTTTCACACCTCGTTTAAAGGAGCAGATCAAGGCTATCGAAGATGAATACAACCTCTATCTATCAAAAGAAGATGATAATGTTGAAATCTTAGAAAGGCGCATTCAAGACTTCATCAATACTCTTCACGATCATATCTTCCATGAAGAAAGTCAACAAGAGCACAATTCAGTGGTTCACACTATTCTCGAGACATGATTTTGTCGAGATCAGAAGATCATTTACTCTAAGGTTTACAACACCGTAGTCGGATCTTCACTTTTGTTCTCCACAAACCAACAAGCACTACTGACTCTCATCCGAAAGCATATGGATCTTTCCACCGGACGCCCAACTTATCACTCTGACTCGCAAATGATCAAAGATATTCACAGCCTCTTCATTCTCTTGCAAAGAGATAATTTCAAAAGCACACCAGACAGACTAGTAATTTACGTAACAATTGATCACCACGCTGATCTGATTATCAAGGAATTACGAGATGTCATACGCTGATCTGATTATCAAGGAATTACGAGATGTCATAGCAGAAGAAGGAAGACACAACAATCCGTTCTCACATCTGGAACCAGACCGAGTCAACATTACCACCTTTGTTACGAAGCAGTTAGCACGTATCTTCCATGAATCCACGAACCCTAGTTTCATATTTAAAGCTGGATGTCGGGAGATATATTCCAAGACGGTGACATTAATGCTTGGGTCAGGATTGCTTTTCACTTCTTTTCAGCTTCGCCTCTTAACAAATTTGTGCAAAGCTACAGACTCCTACTATGGAGACCACTGTTCAGAAGATTTTGAGATACTGAAGATACAATTTTTGACACTATTTGAAGACCTCCAAAATAAACATCTCATCAGAGAAACAATTACCACAAGCACGGCCTCGATGATTGACATTCATGGATCAATCAGCATAGCCGTGGACCATGTTCTCATCGGACTTCAAGATTTGTCACGAGCTGAAACCGCCCATTATCTCTCCTTCAGAAGGTCTTCGAGAGAAATACCGGATCTTCTACCACTCTTGGTCCGGCATTTTCTCAGAATCTATCCACCAAGACTTACGTTCCCTCAAGAAAACTACGATTGCAACTTCCAGAGGGGAATGTCTGCTTTTTAGGCATCATTAAGGTCGAGCCAACGACCCTAAACAAAAGCGCTTCTCGGGAGACAACTCGTGCAATAAAGTAGAGTAGAAGAATAAAGGATGACAAATGAGCCGATCAATAAAGAGCGTAACTTCCAAGATTGCTGAAACAACTTGCCTTCAAGTCAGTCAGTTTCTTCACAAGCAACCACGATAATCCGTTGTGGAGTACTCGTTCCTTTCCTCTTGTTACTAGCTCAAATTTAAATCATAGTACATCCTAGCTTATCACTAAATGTGGAATTCCAACCCAAATAAACACTTGACAAATATTCCCAAAAATCGTTAACTAAAACTTCTAACTGTGGGATACACTAGGATCATTGGGGACAATGTTCGTCTAAGTGTGAGATGTTGGTATAATCTTTTATGCTGTATTAAAAATAACCCCATTACAAAGATTCCTAGTTGTTAAGCCAAATTTCAAAATTTTTGACACAGGAAAGCCTTTCCGAATAGTACTTTCGAAAACAAAACAAAAACGTTTGTAAATAAAAATTAAGGCTTAAGTAATGTAGATATCTTGTTGGGACGAACCCAATCTCTAATAGAGCATTGCATGACTGGGCATTATCGACCTAAATTAATTATGGTGAGGCACCCAAATAAGACCATATAAGCATTCATCTTTAATGCTTCACTATTTTCCGTTGAGAGTGTCGATGTCTGTGCTCAAAATTAGAACTTGCTCTAGATCTGCATTTTCAAGTAACGAAATGTGATATAGATATAATCAGAAGAGCTAGCCATTTGTCAAAGAAACCCTTCACACCTTCCACCTCTACCACATCAAACCACCATCCACATCATCTTTACTATCACCTGAAAAATCCAGAGAATGATATATCTTTCAAAAGCCCAATGTTATAAACTTCTCAAGTATCACGGCAAAGGTCTTGCAAAAAGTTTACCGGCAGAAAGTTTTTCGAGAAAAAATCTCCAAAAAATTAAAAATTAGTTCTGATAAAAGGAGTAGAACTTTTAAAAAGAAACGCCGTAGAAAAACTTGACCGAAAAATACCTATCACTCCAAAAGAAGAAAAGTTCACAAGTGCTTCTCAAAAACATCAGCACTCCTATCTATCTTTCATTTCCAAAATTTAGAATAAAAGTCCTTAAAAAGAGCATTTTACCCTTTCACACCCTTTAAACAACTTCACCACTACTAATTCCTTTTACACCCTTACATATTGACAAATGACCTAGAAGCTATGGTTATTACCGTTTTCATATTAGTAACAAAGATTTGAATCTTCATCAAGCCTATGACGATGGGTGCAACATGACTGGCTATGAGTGAATTCACTTCTTAGATCTATAAGGAACCCTAAATACTTGTGTGATTTGAGTGACTGTCAAAGCAAGCCTAAGTGATGTAAACTCTCCGCATGCTTGCAAAGATAGTTTCAACCCTAACATAGATGAACCCTAACATAGATGACTTACCTTATTTTCCGCTCTTATAATAAAAAGCAAATCGCTTAGGCAGATAGAAAGGAAACTTCAAAAAGATTTCTTGAAGTTAAAAACGAGAAGTTTGCTTGAGGACAAGCAAAGTCTAAGTGTGGAATATTTGATATCGGCTAAAAAGTCACATTTTCACCCCGGTGTTGAGGCCCAAAAATAATAAAGTTCCAAGCTTTATCGCTAAAATACCTGCATTGTCAGTTAAAAGTGAAGATTAAGTAATTACAAAGACGGTGCAAAAAGAATCAAGAGAATCGGAGCTAAAACGAAGATTCTAGAGCGTAAACGGTCAAAGAAAAGTTACGACCCCGGAAAGCAAGTTATGATCCGGGAACGAGCTAAACGATCCAAGCAAACAGCACACCAGAGGCCAGCACTGAAATGCCCCGTCCTAATCCATCTGGACGAATACATTACATTTAGTTACATTGCGAGGTACTTGACCTCTATATGATACATTTTACAAACATTGCATTCGTTTTTGAAAGACAAACTTTCATTACATCGAAAGTTGACAGCATGCATACCATTTCATAATATATCCAATTATAATTGACTTAATAATAATCTTGATGAACTCAATGACTCGAATGCAACGTCTTTTGAAATATGTCACGAATGGCTCCAAGTAGTATCTCTAAAATGAGCAAATGCACAGCGAAAGATTTCTTTCATACCTGAGAATAAACATGCTTTAAAGTGTCAACCGAAAGGTTGGTGAGTTCATTAGTTTATCATAAATATTCATTTCCATCATCATAATAGACCACAAGATTTCCTTTATTCAATAATCATACACTCGCAAGTGTTTAAAAAAAATCATTCATATGGATTGAACACTTGGTAACCGACATTAACATCATGCATATAGAATAGCCCCAAAACAAAAATCCATCTGTATAATATAAACTCGAAGTACTAAAGCATACCATTTTCCAGTATGGGGGGAGTTAGTGCCCGTAGATCTACCTTTAGGATTCGCGTCAATTAGGGTGTCTGTTCCCTAATTCTTAGGCTACCAAGCTAAAAGGGGTGATATTCGATTCAATAATCCAACCATAGAATGTATTTTCGATTACTTGTGTCTATTTCGTAAAACATTTATAAAAGCAGCGCATGTATTCTCAGTCTCAAAAATATATATTGCAAAAGCATTTAAAAAGGGAGCAAATGAAACTCACTATCTGTATTTTGTAGTAAAAATACATATGATGACATTGAACAACTGAACAATGTAGGGTTGGCCTCGGATTCACGAACCTATATCATTCATATATACATTAAAACATATTCTTGTAATGGAATAATTCTATTTATTATTATCAATGATGTATTTGTTATATTTAATAATTTTTAAGTTTCATTATTTATATATGTATTTTCATTTTTATATATAGAAATTTTAATATAGTTAAGTTATGTAATTTAAATATATTTGTGTACATGAAATCTTTATTTTATACTTATAACCTTAACAATATCTTTAAAACCTTTATTTTTCATAATCATAATAATTTTAATGATGTTGATAATACTAATACTAATAATAATAATGATAGTAAAGATATTACTTTTAATGATACTATTAGTTTTAACAAAAACGACAGGTTTGAAAATAATATTACTTTTAGTAATAATGGTATTACTAATAATACTAATACTAATACTGATAATAATAATAATTATAATAATTTTACTATTAATGATATTAGTGATAATGATAATACTAACAATAATAACGATATTGTTAAGAATGATATTTATGTTAATAACTACTAATAATTATAGAGATGGTACTAATATTAATATAAATGAAGATAATAATAATTTGTATCATTTTCATAAGACTATTTATATCCAAGATTTCTATATTCGTAATCTCCGTGTTAAATTTGTAAAACTAATGACTAAAGCTTCTATAACATTAATTCGTAATCCTAATCATAATAATAATAATAATAATAATAATAATAATAATAATAATAATAATAATAATAATAATAATAATAATAATAATAATAATAATAATACTTATTTTACTAATAATCTGATATAATTAATAATATTGATAACAATTAATAATGCCATACTACTAATAAGTAATAATAATAATAATAATAATAACCATGATGAGAATAATAATATTAGTTACCTTAAGGATAATAACATTCATTATATTAATATTAGTAATAACACTACTTACATAATAATAATAACATAATCAATAATAATATAATAATAATAATAAAAATAAAAATAAATAACAAAAGACTACCTCAAAAGAATTTGTTCCAAAAAAATAACAACCCACGCCCGGGCTCGAACCCGCGACCTCCCGCTCACCCGTAAACCTCCTTAACCATCCTGGTATTTCTGTTTATCCGAAATAGTACGAACCCTCTATCTATTTAACTTATTATTTTCTGTTTCTTTTATCTTCATCATCAACTCAAATCGAACAGAAATCCAAAAGTTATAACAATGAGTTTACCCTTTGAATTAAACGAAGATACAGAAACAAACAAATGTGATTGTTGTTGTTTGAAATAATAATAATAATAATAATAATAATAATAATAATAATAAATAATAATATAGCAGCAGCCTATTCACTAAGAACCATGACCATAAATTGATTTTTGATTTTGAGCTTGATTTAGATAAAAGTTACAACACGAAATAGTGTAACAACCCAACCCGTTATCCTTCCAAAAACGTGCCATAAAAAAATTTTCTGGAACAACACATCTGGACGGTGTCCAGATTTCTGGACGGCGTCCAAGCCTTTTGGACGGCGTCCAAGCCTTTTGGACGACGTCCAAATGGTCTGCCGGGTTCTGATCTGTTTAACGATTACACACGGGTGAAAAACCCGCTTCCCGACACTTTTAAACCAAAACACTTACACAGTATGTTATAATAATTAAAACTAAGAGTTTTCCATAATAAAACCGAGTTTTGCAACACCGGGCCCACATGTACCCAAATTACCACAAAGTGACCATTTCGACCCAATTTAGTTTATACAAAGCATAGACCGAGCATGGGATTGGGGATTCACTACCCAATCCTAATCAAATCCAAAAGCAAGTCTTATAAAGCAAACTACGCAAGTTCACTAGTTCCCACGCTTACCCGAGCCACCGCATCCATGCAATCTATAAAAAATGTAAACAACGAGAGGGTAAGCTAACGCTTAGTGAGTGAGAATATACTACATCCATATATATGCATAAAATGGACACGCCACAACAATAAACAAATAACGCATACCGGAGCATCCAAATATAAGGCAAGCTAATCTAAGCATACCGTACGATCACTAACCATAAAGCTAACAACAATAAAGTAAGTTCACCAACGACGATGTGAACAACACCAATAAGCTACACCCGGAGGGTTAGCTACATCACAACAATACATTAATATACGAAACAATATATGAACGTCCATGGTTAACCCCTTAACCCAATACCAAAACCGATTACCAATTACCAAAATGAAGATTGGCCGAACTACACGAGCCTTAGTAAATCCGCATCCACACAAGATTACTATCTTCAATACCACAACAACATCGAGGTTGGCCGAACTACACGAGCCTTAGTGAATCCGCGACCATACGAGAACACTACCTCAATAAGATGACCGAACTACACGAGTCATCGTGAATCCGAACTACACGAGACCCACTTTCTCAATAAGATGACCGAAACTACACGCGTCATCGTGAATCCGCATCCACACGTGACTCACTTCTCAATATCAAAACCCTTCGCCAATGGGGTTATATCATCCACATCACAACACGTGTGATGACGTACACATAAAATGTGTACCTCGCCAAAGGTGGTCAACCAAAATGCAAAACCGTGCCAATTGAACCTATACACAAGTCCATCATATCCACCTATATGTGAAGTGAGCTCTATAACCGAGAACCACTTCACCCGACCCGCACCCATCCTACACATACATATGCACATAGGATATTAACACTCACCTTGTCGCCTTGAAGAATGCAACCGAAATAACCCGCAACGCGCCAATGGAAAGTACCTATTCCATTATCACAATACAACAACACACTTAGAGTGGATTTACAAACCAACTCAAATCGACACTTAGTGCAATTTTGACCCAAATGCACTTCCAAGCACAAAACGCGCCCAAACTAACCAATAATCACTAACACGAGTGAAAATGGTCCTAATACACCAATTAAACCCGAACGCAAGTGTTAAATACTCGTCTTACCCAAATTGACACCAAAACCCTAATTTTGACACATTTCAAAATTAGTCAACCAAACACACCCAAGAGTGTTCCAACACTTCCATAATCACTAAACCTTGTGATTAAACCCAAAATCAAAGCCTAAACATGGCCAAAACGTCAACCAACCAAAAATCCTCCAAGTGACAAGAATAACTAGTCACTATAAACCCATTTCATCATCTAAGAGGGTTTCACAACAAACTAGCTCAAAACCCTAACTTGCATATCAAATCTAACAAATGAAATTCAGAGTTTGAGCTTACCAATACTACCACAACGTAGCTAGGAGCGAGATGAACAACTTTAGAACCCGAGCTTTGGTGAGAATCTGACTCCTTCTTCTCCAAATCAATCTCTCTCTCTCTAAACACTTACACTCTCACTAGATATGGATGAGAGTGTTTGTGAGGATGAAATGTGATCCACAAATGACCAAAGGATCAGTTTTAAGGGCTCCAAACCGACACTCAAGTGAAATTACCAATTTGCTCCTTTTTAAAATCTAAAATATCACAGCTGGCCCGAAAGGCCAACTGGACGGCGTCCAAAATATTGGACGGCGTCCAGCTCTTCTTTGCTGGACGGTGTCCCGAATCCTGGACGGCATCCCGATCAACTGAAATAGAAACAGGGTCTTACAACTCTCCCCCACTTAGACATGATCGCGTCCTCGCGATCTGCACCACTTAACCGAACAGACCACACTCAACGGTCCTCAAACGTAAGTCCCAATTCGACTTTCCTAGATGATTCTTCCCAATGAATCACCTTTAACAACAAAATCGTCACCCGCGATTTCCCAAATCACAATCCAAGCACTAAACCTTGCTCAAACCCTCACATCGGGAAAAACTCAACCAATCTCGAGCCGAGATAGCAACCCCTAGCATACCATACCAAGTACACCGTTAGTAACCACCGCTCATTAAAATAAAGTTAACTATCTAAACCGACGAAGACCGAATAGAAGTGAATCCCTACGGATAACACTCACCACTTAACATCCCTTGTAGTGCGCAACATGACCAATACGCAACTACCGTACATCATAATCCAACGGCTAAAATCGATTGTACCCAACGACCATGGCAACGCAAATCCCAAGGTGTACAAAATCGACTATCATCACACCCGTAACCTCATGTGAGCGAAACACGGCTATCGCATCACTAATCATACAACACAGTTGTGATGACCCAGAAAATTCTAACCAAATTTAAACTTAATCTTGTATGATTAACGTTTTCGACACGATAAACAAAGTTCATGAAGTTAAATCTCAAAATTCTTGAACTATTCAAATACTCTTCGATTGTTCTCAATGATTCGAGAACGATTATATGAAAATAGATACATATGTATATACTATAACTTGAAAACGTATCAAAGTGTTGCGTATATGATACTGTGCATTAACCTAATTGGTTTGATTATCTGATTGATATATTTAACTATGGAGTTAAAAGATAATGCTAAACGATTGAATTAAAGTATATTTATCAGGTCTTTTAATGATTATGATATTATTACGGGTCTCTATGGTGAGGTCCACGTTGATTTGAGAAATCATTCATTTTAACGGTATCCGGAATAAATGGTAAATTGTTTGTTTAAATAACGTAATTTGGACACATACAATAATAAGGAATATTAACTGTTAGAATTGGATACATGAATAACTTGCGATGTGTATTTTAAAAGGTGTTTATCAATATTGAAAATATATATTTAATAATATGATTAAATATAATATTTAACTAGATATAAAACGTTTTGGATTTGAATACACTTGATTAAATAATGAAACTTTGATTTATAAAAGTAAATGACCAAAACACTCAAAAGATTAAGTTACATTTTGAGTGGGTTAATTTTACATTAATTTAAGACTAATTTTTGACAAAGGTACGTGTCACAAAATGTAAAGTACTATTTTTCTCAGCGTACGAAAATGCGTTCGAAAAACCAGAACCGGAACTTAAGTCGAGTGATGACGTACGACTTATCGGGACAAAAATTACAAGTCAACTATGTACATGAATTTAATATAATATATAATTAATTATATAAATTATATATATATATATATAATTAAATATTATGTCGACAAACAAGAAAACAAAAGTTTGTGAGCTGGATCAGAGGGCCATGCGATCGCATGGCATATAGGCACAAAATCCATGCGAACGCATGGGGGTCAGAAATCAGAATTCTTCTATAAATAGCCCAGGTTTCTGGCCGAATTTATCCATCTTTTTCTCTATCCTCTCTACTTATATTATTATTATTATTATTATTATTATTATTATTATTATTATTATTATTATTATTATTATTATTTATATTATTATTATTATTATTAAAATTAATATTATTATTAATAATCCTATGATTATTATTATTAGTATTATTTATACATAAAATATTACGACGGAGTGATGACCAAATGATTTCAAAACGAGTTTTCGAGCAAGCTAGAGCTAAGGAAATAATGGGTTATTGCCAAGGAGGTTATGGGTAATGTTCGGGGGTATATTTGTGAATCAAACCTAGTGTTTATCATCTCTGTTACGTCTACGTACTTTTCTACAATATTGAATCTCAATATTGATAAGTAAGCACTCATATTTTATCTTTTATAAATTAATAGTGTATACATACTAGTGCTCGAGTGTATATATTTATACATGCTTGTATACTAAATTTCGTCGTTAAACTGTTTATAATCAATCACAAATTAAATACATATATTACTGGTAAAAGGTATATGATGTACATGTTTTTGGGAAGCTAACAAAAAATTGATAACTTTTCATTTAGATATCGAATAGTTTTGATGAACGGATTAAAAGATATGATCAACTGAATTATGATTGATGTTAATTGGAATTGCTTTTGAATCTGCAATTAAGATTTAAACAACTTGTTTACAAGATTGATAAATTGAATTTTTGAATATTACCAACCGAGTAAATGAATCCTTATATAAGGTAAGTCTCGTTTTGTTAAACTATTGTCAAAATTGACTTTTGAAACGACTTTGGAGAACTTTTGTATGTCGATCTCGAGCATTAGGATTGTGATACACTATGACCTGACCTAGCTTGATAGACATTTATTGACCAACATATGTTCTCTAGGTTGAGAACTACGATTATTTGATATTCCGAGTTTCGGTCACAATACGATGAACAACTATATGTGCTGCTAAGGTGAGTTTCATAAGATCCCTTTTACTCTCTACATTTTTGGGCTGAGAATATATGCAAATGCTTTATTAACCGATATACAATATTTATATGCATGAGTTTCATTTGCTCCCTTTTTAATTGCTTTTGCAATCTATATTTTGGGTTGAGAATACATGCACTTTATTTTAAATGCAATGGATACAATTACATACTAAATTCTACACTGAGTTTGAACCGAAAATCCCTTAGCTTTGGTAACAAGTAACTGCCAGTTATAAGAACTGGTGGGCGCGAGTAGTTGTATTTGGATCCATAGGGCTTGATATCCCCGTCCGAGCTAGAGCACTATCCTTTTAACGGACGTATGCTATTTGAGAAGCGTACACGTTGGTTTGCGTGTATTATTAAGATGATTATACAAAGGGTATAAATTATATATACGTTAAGTTTAGTTACCAGGGTGCTCAATTTTGTAGAACATTTTGATAAACGTTTCTGGATGAAACAACGAAAATCTTGTGATCCACTTTTATATACAGATTATGCGCAATACTAAAACTATGAACTCACCAACCTTTGTGTTGACACTTGTTAGCATGTTTATTCTCAGGTTCCCTAGAGGCCTTCCGCTGTTTGCTTATATGATAGACAAGCTATATGCATGGAGTTTTACATGGCATATTTTTCAAGAAAACGTTGCATTCACCAAGTCATCACCATTTACCTTATTTTAACTGCATTGTCAACGGAAGTACTATTGTAAACTATTATATACGGTGATTGTCTATATGTAGAAATCATCAGATTTCGAAAACCTTTGATTTAAATATACATTTATGGTGTGCCTTTTCAAAAGAATGCAATGTTTACAAAACGTATCATATAGAGGTCAAATACCTCGCAATGAAATCAATGAATGACGTTTTCGTCCATATGGATTTGGTGCGATCGTCACAGTTGGTATCAGAGCGTTGGTCTTAGCGAATCAGGTCTTGCATTAATGTGTCTAACTGATAGATGTTAGGATGCATTCGTAAGTCTGGGCTTTGACTGTGTCTGTATGTCAAAAGTTTTGCTTATCAACTCTTGTCAGAAATTACATGTTTATCAATCTTACGTCTTGACACGTGTTTTTGCATTTATTGCATACACGGTGTATAGACAAATCATATCCTATCATATCTACAGTGAATATTATTTGGCGTTTTTTGAAATTTCCTCCGTAAATTACGGAATCCTTTTACTATATATACGTATGCGAGAAGACGAAGGTATCATCCAGTATTTAACCCTCAATTCATACCAAGAATCATTTCATAACTTTCTGTGAACACGTAAGATGGCCTCCTCGAATAGACCAAGTCCCTCCAACTCCGAAGACAGCGTGACGGGACCGCACCGACCGATCAACTACCGTGATTTCTTTAGAAAATGGGGATGGGTTCGCGAAATACTTACCCTATGGAGAAATGAAGAAGGTACTCCATACCACGAGCCGAACTTACCACCTAACGTCGGAGTACTCGATCCGCTTACCGGCGAACCTGTTCGCAACACCGTTTATACTCTTTTTGCGAGAATTTTTCATCTTGAAGCTACCATTAACGGAACTAGAAAAGATATCCGACCTCTACTTCACACCAATAACCAACCAGGGTTAGTAGAAGAAGTTAAAGAACTTCGAGCTCGAGTGTCAACTTTAGGGAGCACGGTACACAATTTACAAACACCAGTAGTATCACCAACACCAGTAACATCACCATCCTCAACACCAACAGCACTAGTACCACTGATAACAACACCAACAGTACCATTACCACCACCACCAACATCCACATCACACGCCTCAACATCACGATTTGTACCTCGAACATCAACATCATACGCACCATAGATACCAAGGAGTATCAACAACAGCAAACGATGAAGTATGGATTCATAACTTCATCGGAGAAATATCCTACGGCGATTATATAATCTGTAATCTTAGAGATTATCTATTCTAGCCTTAACCATAAATCAGATAAAGTAGAAACCCTGATCGGAATGGTGTATGATTTACAAGCTAGACTTGTTATATCACAACATCAACAATACCCTTAGCCTCACCAGCAGTCGGTGCTGTCAACATCATTAGAATCATCGGCACCTCTAATATCACAAGCTCCGCCAGTTCACGAAAAACACTGTGGACATCATTAAGAATCAATAACACGTATATTGTATCAATGAGTTATGAAATATTAACTCATTTCCCCTGAAGAATTTATATGTATATCTTGTATATATAAATTTTAAAACCATCATAAATCTTTTCGTACTAAGCTATTATGTATGAATTGAAAAAGGGTAAATATTACTCGATTAAATTCATAATATGCTATGAAGTACATTCTTCGTTAGCAACTTAATCATCGTTAACTACAATCTTTGTTTCAACTCAATGAATTCCATTTCATAATAAACCAAGTGTATTATTCAATAACATGGCTGATTTTACACTTTCATCTTCGATGCACTTGAAACTCTCTAGAAAACATCATTTGCACCTTGCGAAGTTTGCAAGAATTCCACGAAAATCAACATCCTTTACCAAGGAATAGCAATAAGAATAAATAATGAAGTATTAATTTCATTAGCGAAATACTCCGCAAAGATTATGAAGTCTCTAATGTTTTAGAGATTATTCATTTCTAATTCAAACCAAAAATCAAATGAGCTTAATATGATATTAACTCATTAAATCTGTATTACATCTGAAGAAAATATACATACATATATTTTCATAAAGAGGGTAATAAAAATTCTTTTGTACAAAATATTAATTGTGAAATCTTTAACGGGTAGGTAATACTCGGGAAATATATAAGTTCACAATTAATGTGTTACACTGTACATTCTTCAATTTTGATTCAAAAATTATTAACTATACTCACTATCTTCACAACGATATACAATCGTTTTCATACAAATTCAATTACATATTCTGATATTGACAGATCAGAATTCAAGTCATAACACTGAACCGGTGACATCATTCTTAGATCTCTACATCTTTCAAAGCTATACTTTGACTTCAAAACTGTGCAAGATCCTTTAGCGTTGTTAATATCGAAAATAATCTTGCAATCCTTTTCAAAGTATCCAGTTTTTTCACACTTCCAACCAGTCAACTTCGATTTTTCAGATTAGCCTTATTATAACCTTGACTTATACGTTCTTGATACTGGGGAACCTTTCATGTTCCACCACATTAGCAGTAAATTTACCAACAACTTCATTTATCCATGATCTTCCGAAAAATCCTTATACTCATTGAAACTCTATCGTGTACTCATCCGCATCTTGTAACAAGAATTGCCATACCAATTACTGGGAATTAGCAATCAGTATTTTGAATCTCGCAACAATTCTACGCCAACAGTTATATATATACATATAATGTCTATCTCCTAGACTCGCATACTTCGAATGTGAAGTTTCTGAAAAACACCCAAACTGCAAAACTAGCTCTCCGAATTTTGGAACAATGCTGATGAAGTAGCAAAAATTGTAAACGGCCTTAACAGTTAAAAGTTTGATGATAAGGAATAGTATGGTGGTAAAGCTGAGAAAAAGAGAACGTTTGGAACTGGAAAACGGATTGGGCAAAGTATGAAGGAGGCTGTGAATAAATCACAAAGACTGAACCTGCCTTCAAAGAATACAAATGATTCAGTGTCTGCTGAAGTCATTAACGAATACCTTACTCCTTACTCTAAAACCCTTACGGATAATATTCTTCATCATCATCTTATCTTGAATATTCTAAGATATCATCGTATCTTTCATTATAAATATCCTCAATATTTCTGAGGATAATTTCGTGATTATCTGAAATTATTCATTCCTTCATGCTATCTGTGTTACATCATAATAGAAACTGTGTTAGTTTCTAAATCCTGAAAAATTCAAGTTTAAAATATGAATGTTTTGAAGTAGTGTTGGGAACTGAAGCATGAATTAGTATAATATAATGACGTCATGCCAACGTGATTATATTACAGTAAGTCATGTTGAGTTTCTAATGGAATGTGATGATTCACAGAACATACCGTTATCATGTACCATTTACACGACTCTTACATTCTACCCAATTTCCAAACATATTAAGAACATATCTTCTTGATAGTTCTATCTTTTCGGATATTTTGATAATTTACCAAATCAAGATCGTGCCATTACGAATTCCTTCTCAGAACATTAACTATGTTTATTCAAAACTTCGTACCTACGAATTCTGGACCATTATCCGCTTACCTTAAGGTCGAGAAGAGAAAACAATAACACAGCTTCTAAATATAAAGAGGAGTATAAATCACAGCAAATAGAAGAGATCATTAACCGTAGATGTCAATAATTATGGAAAGACAAATGCAAGGAAGGATTATGAAAACCACTACCCCAAGAGCGAAGTAAAAGTAAACAGATTCCTCCGGTGGGAGTTGGAATAGAAGGATGATTGTGGTGGTAGTCAGAATAATATCAAGAATCAGAACTGGATGAAGCATTTTCACAATCTTGTGAAAGTATGAAGCGAGGAAGAAGATGTAGGAGTGGTGAAAATAATGAAACAGAAGAATTTATATCAAAAGACCAGACATAGCAATCGAGGCAGATTACGCAAAATCTCCTTAATTCTTGAAGAATCAAATCTTATTTAGATTATGAAGATTTTCTATTCCTTAAATTCCGGAAATCAATCGTTACCACGTCAAGAGATAAGACACATCTCTATTCTCCATTTCACTCGATTACGATAACTTCTCTCATACGCTTCGAGTAATTGGATTGTTTTATCCATATTATTCAAACGGTAATAAAACTCTATTTATCGAATCATATTCGTCATGAAAACATTTTTATTATTAGCCATGACGACCTCACTCAAATTTTGGGATGAAATTTCTTTAATGGGTAGGTACTGTGATGACCCAGAAAATTCTGACCAAATTTAAACTTAATCTTATATGATTAACGTTTTCAACACGATAAACAAAGTTCATGAACTTAAATCTCAAAATTCTTGAACTATTCAAATACTCTTTGATTGTTCTCAATGATTCGAGAACGATTATATGAAAATAGATACATATGTATATACTATAACTTGAAAACGTATCAAAGTGTTGCGTATATGATACTGTGCATTAACCTAATTGGTTTGATTATCTGATTGATATATTTAACTATAGAGTTAAAAGATAATGCTAAACGATTGAATTAAAGTATATTTATCAGGTCTTTTAATGATTATGATATTATTACGGGTCTCTATGGTGAGGTCCACGTTGATTTGATAAATCATTCATTTTAACGGTATCCGGAATAAATGGTAAATTGTTTGTTTAAATAACGTAATTTGAACACATACAATAATAAGAAATATTAACTGTTAGAATTGGATACATGAATAACTTGCGATGTGTATTTTAAAAGGTGTTTATCAATATTGAAAATATATATTTAATAATATGATTAAATATAATATTTAACTAGATATAAAACGTTTTGGATTTGAATATACTTGATTAAATAATGAAACTTTGATTTATAAAAGTAAATGACCAAAACACTCAAAAGATTAAGTTACACTTTGAGTGGGTTAATTTTACATTAATTTAAGACTAATTTTTGACAAAGGTACGTGTCACAAAATGTAAAGTACTATTTTTCTCAGCGTACGAAAATGCGTTCGAAAAACCAGAACCGGGACTTAAGTCGAGTGACGACGTACGACTTATCGGGACAAAAATTACAAGTCAACTATGCACATGAATTTAATATAATATATAATTAATTATATAAATTATATATATATATATATATATATATATATATATATATATATATATATATATAATTAAATATTATGTCGACAAACAAGAAAACAAAAGTTTGTGAGCTGGATCAGAGGGCCATGCGATCGCATGGCATATAGGCACAAAACCCATGCGATCGCATGGGAGTCAGAAATCAGAATTCTTCTATAAATAGCCCAGGTTTCTGGCCGAATTTATCCATCTTTTTCTCTATCCTCTCTACTTATATTATTATTATTATTATTATTATTATTATTATTATTATTATTATTATTATTATTATTATTATTATTATTATTATTAATATTATTTATACTATTATTATTATTATTATTATTAAAATTAATATTATTATTAATAATCCTATGATTATTATTATTAGTATTATTTATACATAAAATATTACGACGGAGTGATGACCAAATGATTTCAAAACGAGTTTTTGAGCAAGCTAGAGCTAAGGAAATAATGGGTTATTGCCAAGGAGGTTATGGGTAATGTTCGGGGGTATATTTGTGAATCAAACCTAGTGTTTATTATCTCTGTTGCGTCTACGTACTTTTCTACAATATTGAATCTCAATATTGATACGTAAGCACTCATATTTTATCTTTTATAAATTAATAGTGTATACATACTAGTGCTCGAGTGTATATATTTATACATGCTTGTATACTAAATTTCGTCGTTAAACTGTTTATAATAAATCACAAATTAAATACATATATTACTGGTAAAAGGTATATGATATACATGTTTTTGGGAAGCTAACGAAAAATCGATAACTTTTCATTTAGATATCGAATAGTTTCGATGAACGGATTAAAAGATATGATCAACTGAATTATGATTGACGTTAATTGGAATTGCTTTTGAATCTGCAATTAAGATTTAAACAACTTGTTTACAAGATTGATAAATTGAATTTTTGAATATTACCAACTGAGTAAATGAATCCTTATATAAGGTAAGTCTCGTTTTGTTAAACTATTGTCAAAATTGACTTTTGAAACGACTTTGGATAACTTTTATATGTCGATCTCGAGCATTAGGATTGTGATACACTATGACCTGACCTAGCTTGATAGACATTTATTGACCAACATATGTTCTCTAGGTTGAGAACTACGATTATTTGATATTCCGAGTTTCGGTCACAATACGATGAACAACTATATGTGCTGCTAAGGTGAGTTTCATAAGATCCCTTTTACTCTCTACATTTTTGGGCTGAGAATATATGCAAATGCTTTATTAACCGATATATAATATTTATATGCGTGAGTTTCATTTGCTCCCTTTTTAATTGCTTTTGCAATCTATATTTTGGGCTGAGAATACATGCACTTTATTTTAAACGCAATGGATACAATTACATACTAAATTCTACACTGAGTTTGAACCGAAAATCCCTTAGCTTTGGTAACTAGTAACTGCCAGTTATAAGAACTGGTGGGCGCGAGTAGTTGTATATGGATCCATAGGGCTTGATATCCCCGTCCGAGCTAGAGCACTAGCCTTTTAACGGACGTATGCTATTTGAGAAGGGTACACGTTGGTTTGCATGTATTATTAAGATGATTATACAAAGGGTATAAATTATATATACGTTAAGTTTAGTTACCAGGGTGCTCAATTTTGTAGAACATTTTGATAAACGTTTCTGGATGAAACAACGGAAATCTTGTGATCCACTTTTATATACAGATTATGCGCAATACTAAAACTATGAACTCACCAACCTTTGTGTTGACACTTGTTAGCATGTTTATTCTCAGGTTCCCTAGAAGCCTTCCGCTGTTTGCTTATATGGTAGACAAGCTATATGCATGGAGTCTTACATGGCATATTTTTCAAGAAAACGTTGCATTCACCAAGTCATCACCATGTACCTTATTTTAACTGCATTGTCAACGGAAGTACTATTGTAAACTATTATATACGGTGATTGTCTATATGTAGAAATCATCAGATGTCGAAAACCTTTGATTTAAATATACATTTATGGTGTGCCTTTTCAAAAGAATGCAATGTTTACAAAACGTATCCTATAGAGGTCAAATACCTCGCAATGAAATCAATGAATGACGTTTTTGTCCATATGGATTTGGTGCGATCGTCACAACAGTCCTCACGATCCCACCATCAGTGTATGTAACAACTGATAGATCAAACAACATGAAGGCTGGCCGAAAACTACACGCGCCTTAGTGAATCCGCAACCACACGCGACTCACCACCTCCACCGCACAACAATCGGGATTGGCTGAACTACACGCGCCCTAGTGAATTCGAACTACACGAGAGTCACTATCCCAAAAGAATGACAGCAACCACACGTGCCACTTGTGAATCCGAACTACACGAGACTCACTCCTCAATACAATGACCGAAACCACACGAGTCATTTGTGAATCTGAACTACACGCGACTCACTTCCACAATAAGATGACCGAAACCACACGCGTCATCGTGAATCCGCAAACACACGCGATCCACTTCCCAATCTCAACACCGGATGAAGTCAGCGGACCCCGACAACGGTCATGCTTCACCGATATAACACCATTCCCATGATGAAGTCAGCGGACCCCGAAGGTCATTCTTTACCGATATAACACTACTCCCATGATGAAGTCAGCGGACCCCGAAGGTCATGCTTCACCAATCAACGCCCTTTTCTCCTCGAACAACGAGTAGCATAACATCGCGCTCTGCTACGCTATAAGACCCTAATATTTATTGTACAGAGCTTTAAATAGAGTACATGAAGCGCGGGTGACATTGTGCATTAAAATTGAGGTCAGAAGCTGAGCTGGGCAAAGTGCGCTCAGCGCACACAGAGGGGTACGCGTGGCGCACTCCTTACTGTAGCAGGGTTCTGCTTGTTTTAATTAGATATTTTGATGGGCTTTTTGGTAATTTCACTTGTGGACGAGTTGGAGGCCAGTAGGTCAGATCTTGGGGTGTCATTCACTCCATTTTCAACAACCTTATCTTCTTCACTTTAATTTTAGAGAGAGAGAGTGAGATTCTTGTGTGAGAAAGCTCAAGCAAAGGAAGAAGGAGCTAGTTTTGAGTCTTAGCTCGAGTTATAAAGTTGTTCATCTCTTCTCTAGCTACGTTTTGGTTGTAGTGGTATGTTCTAACTTTAATTTCCTTACTTTGATTTTGTGTAAGGGTTAGGGTTTGGGATAGTGATGAACATGAAACCCATATTTAATGATTTTGGGTGTTTTTGGGTAAGATGGGGTCATGAAGACTCAATGGTGACTAACCTAGGGTTTCAAAATGTTAATTGATGTTTATGAGTTCTAATTGGTTAGTTAATCACTAGCACACCTAGTTAATTAGTAAATGGGTGTTAGATGGGTTAGTAGATAACCCGAAATGGGTGTGTTGACTTTAAATTAGTCAAAGGGCTAATGATTGACCTAATTGGGAAATATGGGTATGAAATACCCTAATTGTGTAATGGTTAGTGTTGTTGGACCTTAATCACTAGCTTTTAAGTGATTAATGATGGTCTTTACCCTTAAAGGGCGGTTTTGGTGAAAATGGGGCATTTAATGCATTTAAGTCATTAAATGCACATAAGTGAAATTGTTGGTATTTAGTCCAACTAGTTATGTGGGTTGATTGAAGCACTTATTATATTAGGTACTTTACTTTGAAGCTTGTGGAGGTATAAATCGTCACCAAATCGTTAAAGGTGAGTGGAATGATTATATGCATATGTATGTAATGTATTTATTTGTATGCTATGGTATGAACCAAAGAGCCAGTAGTGCCATAGTATGTGCGAGCGTGCTATGATGTGAAAACCAAAGAGCCGGTAGCGTCATAGTACGTGTGTTATAGTGTGAACCAAAGAGCCGATAGCGCTATAGCACGATTTGTTAGGGTGTGAACCAAAGAGCCGGTAGCACCTTAGCATTGTTAGAGTGTGAACCAAAGAGTCGGTAGCACTCTAGCGTGAGTATGACTCGAGTTGTGATGTGAACCAAAGAGCCGGTAGCATCATGACAAATGCGTATGGTGTGAACCAAAGAGCCGGTAGCACCATGACGCGAGAATGGTTAACCATGGTTGTGTATTGTTTTGTAGCATATTATATTATGTCGATTATATGTTATTGATTACGCTAGTAGGGGTTTATTGGAGAGTATTAGCTTTGTACTTGTGATGGTATGCTAATTGTATTGCTAGCGTGTATGCGGTAATTGTGTAAGTGATTGCAAGTAGGTATATTATATATATATATATATATATATATATATATATATATATATATATATATATATATATATATATATATATATATATATATATATATATATATATATATATATGGGTATAATTATTGCATTCACTAAGCTTTACTTACCCTCTCGTTGTTTATCTTTTTATAGGCTCCGACGTTGACAAGGGTAAGGGCCTTCGATTAGATTAGAGATCCCGCTTGTTGTTTAGGGGACGCTTTTGGGATGTGATAGCTTTTGGAGTTTGACCAAGATTTCTGTAGTTTAACCCCAAACACCATGCTCATAGTGTCGTTTGGAATTTAAACTAATGTGGTCGAAACTCGTGTTTTGTATGAAACTCGTAAAACGGCCGATGTGGGCCCCGTTTTGTAAAACTCATTTTATTATTGAATCGTGTGAGTTTTAACTATTATGTCATGTTGTGAAAAGCGTTTCGTCTAAATATGTCGGGAAGTGGGAGATCTTTATTTGAAAAATTGCAAAACCGGACAGAACTGAAAACAGACCTGTGCGCGCCGCACACCCTGAGGTGGTGAGCGTGGCGCACTCCACTGTTATAAAAAAAAAACTTTATTTCTCGTATTCGGTTGGTTATTGGTTTGGGTTGTTACAAGTGGTACCATAGCATGGTCTAAGGGATTTAGGCGACTTGAGATAGGTGCCTAGACTTAGATTTAATTGTGTATGCGCTTTATGCGGGACTTGTAGGAGACGGGTCAGACCGGGAGTTGAATAGGGCTTAGGTTTATGTGAACTAACCTTGCATTAATTGTTTTGTGTTGTGTTAGCAATCATCAAGCGAGATAGACGTTGTACTAGCAAGTTAATGCGATGTGCTCGCGTAACAATGATTAGCTACCATTGTTACGGGTTCAAATCTTGTCAAACAAGCGATGTACGACGATTAGTGAGCAAGATGGGGTAGTGTGGTGTATATGTACATACATATGTGTTAAGTTTTCTCATTCGTTGCTTAACCTTTCCGTTTTATAGTATGAAGACGAGAAACGGACCCGAGACCAATGAAGGGGGTTCGAGCGAGGATGTTGAGTTTACGGCCAAGGTTGAGGCCATTATGCAAAGGCTTCATGAGGCCTTCTTAGAGGATGTTAAGAAGACATTTTTGGATTCGATTGACGAACAAGTAGTCAATCTAGTCAAGGAACAAGTTAGAATTGTTCTTAAAGAGGATAACGCGGGGAGGCGAGACTTCCACTATAAAAACTTCAAAGATGCTCAACCTCCCACCTTTGAAGGTGAACGAGACCCACTCAAGAGTGCTCGATGGATCTCCGATATGGAGGGGGATTTTCGTACTAGTGAGTGCCCTCTCGATAAAAAGACGAGGTTTGGTAGTAGCCTGATGAGGGGAGATGCCAAGTTGTGGTGGGGCGCGAAAATCCGACTTTATGGCGAAGAACAAAGTATGAGTTTGACGTGGGACGAGTTTAAAGAAGAATTTTTCAAGGAGTACCGAACTTCGGCCGATCTTTCAAAGCTTAAGGACGAGTTACGTACTTTAAGGCAAGGGTCAATGGATTTGAACACTCTCAAGTCCACTTTCTTATCAAAGACACAATTTTGCCCGGAGTATGACGGGAACGATCACATGTTGAAAGAAGATTTCTACCGAACCTTGAATGATAACTATCAAGAAAGGATTAGTAGGAATTCGGCGAAGACTTTTGATGAGCTATTTGATATCGCTAAGGGTTTTGAGTCGCTTGCTCCAAGAAAGAGTGACTTCACCTTTGGCAAACGAAAATTTGAAGCTACTAGCCACTCGAACAAGAAGAACAAGAGTGTGACCGAGAACGTCGGTAGTGCGAAAAAGGGGGCTTCTAAGAGTTTTGGGCCCACGTGCTACAATTGTGGTCGACAAGGGCACTTGGCCCATGATTGTACGAACTCATCTTCCAACAAAATTTTTTGTTTTAATTGTAACAAAGAGGGGCACAAGAGGCCGGAGTGTCCCGAATTGCGCAACGATAATGTTAAGCGACTAGAGAAGGCGGAGGGTACGGCTAGGGATCGAAATTATTTGATGACCAATGAGGAAGCCAAGCAATCTAGCAAAGTTTTCTCAGGTACTTTCAAGGTTAATTCCAATCCGGCAAGGATACTCTTTGATAGTGATGCAAACTTGTCGTTTGTGTCACCAAAATTTGTGCCTAAACTTAATAAACCGTTAGCTAAGTTAAGTCGTCCGGTAGAAGTTGAAATAGCGGATGGCAAGACGGTGCTAGTGGTTGATGTGTGTAAAGATTGTAATGTTGTGTTTGGTGTCGAAAACTTTAAAATCAATCTCATCCCGATGACTTTTGGTGATTTCGATATCGTTGTTGGTATGGATTGGCTCGATCATAATAGAGCCGATATTGCATGCCATGAGAAATCTATTCGAGTGAAGACCCCTAGTGAGGGAGAGTTAATTATTCATGGCGATAAACGAAGAAGACTTGTGCCGATATGCACTTTTGCACGGGCACGTCGTTTCCTTGTTAGTGGTGGCATGGCTTTTCTTCCCATGTTATTGATACTCATGATGAGCCACCACCCATTCGTGAAATTCCGGTGGTAAATGAGTTTGAAGATGTTTTTCCGGATGAGTTACCGGGTGTTCCGGCGGAAAGACAAGTAGAATTTCGCATTGAGTTGGTTCCGGGGGCTACCCCCATTGCTAAAACTCCTTATCGTTTAGCGCCAACAGAAATGTAAGAGTTGTTAAATCAAACCCAAGATTTGCTTGAGAAATGTTTCATTCGACCGAGTGCTTCGCCATGGGGCGCTCCGGTTTTATTCGTGAAGAAGAAGGATGGTAGTATGCGGATGAGCATCGATTATCGGGAGTTGAACAAAGTGACGATCAAGAATCGTTATCCACTGCCTAGGATTGACGATTTGTTTGACCAACTCCAAGGTGCAACGTATTTCTCAAAAATCGACCTACGGTTCGGCTATCACCAAATGCGGGTCCGTGAGGAAGACATCGAGAAAATGGTTTTCGAACGCGCTATGGGCATTTTGAATTCGTAGTTATGCCTTTTGGTCTTACGAATGCACCGGTGGCATTCATGGATCTTATGAACCGAGTATGCCAACCTATGTTGGACAAGTTGGTAATTGTGTTCATTGACGACATACTTGTCTATTCGAAGAGTATGAAGGAACATGAACATCATTTGCGGTGCGTGTTAAAGACGTTGCGGAAGGAGAAGTTGTATGCTAAATTCTTCAAATGTGAATTTTGGCTAAGGGAAGTTCAATTCCTTGGCCACATTGTGAACGAAAATGGTATTCAAGTAGATCCGGAGAAGATAGAGACAGTCAAGGGTTGGGGACGACCGACTACGCCTACGGAAATCCGAAGTTTTCTTGGATTGGCCGGTTATTATCGTCGGTTTATCCAAGACTTTTCTAAGATCGCTTCTCCATTGACGAAATTGACGAGAAAGAACGCGAGGTTTAATTGGGAGAACGAGCAAGAAATTGCTTTTCAATTGTTAAAAGAGAAATTATGTCAAGCTCCGGTGTTAGTGTTGCCGGAAGGTGTGGAAGACATGACGGTTTATTGTGATGCTTCTTTAAATGGGCTCGGTTGTGTTCTAATGCAACGGGGTAAAGTCATCGCTTATGCCTCTCAATAATTAAAGAAACACGAAACGAGATATCCGACTCATGATCTTGAGTTGGCGACGGTTGTGCATGCGTTGAAAATTTGGCGCCATTACTTATATGGTGTCAAGTGTACGATTTATTCGGATCACAAGAGTTTGAAACAACTTTTCGATCAAAGAGATTTGAATTATCGTCAACGTAGGTGGATGGATGTGGTAAAAGATTATGATTGTGAAATACTTTATCATCCGGGAAAGGCGAATGTGGTCGCGGATGCGTTAAGTCGAAAGAGTCACCACCCGACGTTACGATTAGGATTGTTACGTATGATTATTACTAACAATTTTCTTGAAAAACATGGTGTGATTCAAATTGAAGCTTACATTCACAACAAGCATGCGGAACGAATTGTGGGGCAATCGGAATTCATTACTATGGGTTCGCGTGGTTTGTTGTGTTTTCAAGGAAGAGTGTGGGTGCCTAAGATGGGGGATTATCGACGAGTGCTACTTGATGAAGCACATAAGTCAAAGTATTCCATCCATCCGGGCGCAACGAGAATGTATCTTGATTTAAGGAAAGAGTATTGGTGGCCGGGCATGAAACGTGATGTTGTTAAGTATGTTGAGCAATGTGTCACGTGTTTGCAAGTTAAAGCCGAACAACAAAAGCCGTATGGTAAATTACAACCGTTAGAAATCCCGAAGTGGAAATGGGAGAACATTACTATGGATTTCATCACAAAGTTACCTAAAACGGCGAGAACCCAATTCGATTCGATATAGGTGATAGTTGATCGATTGACGAAGAGTGCCTTGTTTCTTCCCATTCGAGAAGCGATATCATCGGAGACTTTGGCTAAATTGTTTATCAAGGAGGTAGTCGCTCGACATTGGGTTCCTATATCTATTATTTCGGATCGAGATACCCGTTTCACATCTCGGTTTTGGGAAAAGTTTCATGAAGATATGGGCACGCAATTGAAATTGAGCACGGCGTATCATCCTCAAACGGACGGTCAAACCGAAGGTACGAATCAAACTTTGGAGGATATGTTACGGGCCTGTATTATTGATTTCGGTGGTAGTTGGGATGAGCACTTGCCTTTGGTGGAATTCTCGTACAATAATAGTTATCATACTAGTATCGGGATACCACCTTACGAGATGCTTTATGGGCGGAGGTGTCGAACTCCGATTTGTTGGGGTGAATTCGGTCAAAAAGAAATCGGGAGTACCGATTTGGTCTTAGAAACGAATAACAAGATTGATATGATTCGGGATCATTTGAAAAAGGCGCAAGATAGACAAAAGTCGTATGCCGACAAGCGTAGATGAATGATCAAATTTCAAGAAGGTGACATGGTGATGCTTAAGGTTTCGCCGTGGAAAGGTGTTATTCGGTTTATAAAACGGGGAAAATTAGCTCCTCGGTTTATTGGGCCATTTAAGGTTTTAGCTCGTGTTGGTGAAGTCGCGTATCGTTTGGAATTACCCGAAGAGCTTGCGGAGATCCATAATACATTTCATGTTTCCCATCTCCGCAAGTGTCTTGCGGATGATTCATCTTGGGTACCGTTAGACGAGATTGAGCTAAAAAATAAGTTAGAATATATTGAGGAGGCGATTGCCCTACTCGATGAGAAGGTCAAAAGGTTGAGAAATAAAGAAGTGAGAACTTTTAAAGTTCAATGGCGTCGTAGTAAAGGTTCCGAGTTTACTTGGGAGCCCGAAGAGTTTGTGTTGATTTATCTTCCCTCTTGTCATGCGGCTTGGATCGCGAGGACGCGCTCCGATTCAAGTGGGGGAGAGTTGTAAGACCCTAATATTTATTGTACAGAGCTGTAAATAGAGTACATGAAGCGTGGGTGACGTTGTGCATTAAAACTGAGGTCAGAAGCTGAGCTGGGCAAAGTGCGCTCAGCGCACACAGAGGGGTGCGCGTGGCACACTCCTCACTGTAGCCGGGTTCTGCTTGTTTTAATTAGATATTTTGATGGGCTTTTTGGTAATTTCACTTGTGGACGAGTTGGAGACCAGTAGGTCAGATCTTGGGGTGTTATTCACTCCATTTTCAACAACCTTATCTTCTTCACTTTAATTTTAGAGAGAGAGTGTGAGATTCTTGTGTGACAAAGCTCAAGCAAAGGAAGAAGGAGCTAGTTTTGAGTCTTAGCTCGAGTTATAAAGTTGTTCATCTCTTCTCTAGCTACGTTTTAGTTGTAGTGGTATGTTCTAACTTTAATTTCCTTACTTTGATTTTGTGTAAGGGTTAGGGCTTGGGATAGTGATGAACATGAAACCCATATTTAATGATTTTGGGTGTTTTTGGGTAAGACGGGGTCATGAAGACTCAATGGTGACTAACCTAGGGTTTCAAAATGTTAATTGATGTTTATGAGTTCTAATTGGTTAGTTAATCACTAGTACACCTAGTTAATTAGTAAATGGGTGTTAGATGGGTTAGTAGATAACCCAAAATGGGTGTGTTGACTTTAAATTAGTCAAAGGGCTAATGATTGACCTAATTGGGAAATATGGGTATGAAATACCCTAATTGTGTAATGGTTAGTGTTGTTGGACCTTAATCACTAGCTTTTAAGTGATTAATGATGGTCTTTACCCTTAAAGGGCGGTTTTGGTGAAAATGGGGCATTTAATGCATTTAAGTCATTAAATGCACATAAGTGAAATTGTTGGTATTTAGTCCAACTAGTTATGTGGGTTGATTGAAGCACTTATTATATTAGGTACTTTGCTTTGAAGCTTGTGGAGGTATAAATCGTCACCAAATCGTTAAAGGTGAGTGGAATGATTATATGCATATGTATGTAATGTATTTATTTGTATGCTATGGTATGAACTAAAGAGCCGGTAGTGCCATAGTATGTGTGAGCGTGCTATAATGTGAACCAAAGAGCCGGTAGCGTCATAGTACGTGTGTTATAGTGTGAATCAAAGAGCCGGTAGCGCTATAGCACGATTTGTTAGGGTGTGAACCAAAGGGCCGGTAGCACCTTAGCGTTGTTAGAGTGTGAACCAAAGAGCCGGTAGCACTCTAGCGTGAGTATGACTCGAGTTGTGATGTGAACCAAAGAGCCGGTAGCATCATGACAAATGCGTATGGTGTGAACCAAAGAGCCGGTAGCACCATGACACGAGAATGGTTAACCATGGTTGTGTATTTTTTTGTAGCATATTATATTATATCGATTATATGTTATTGATTACGCTAGTAGGGGTTTGTTGGAGAGTATTAGCTTTGTAGTTGTGATGGTATGCTAATTGTATTGCTAGCGTGTATGCGGTAATTGTGTAACTGATTGCAAGTAGGTATATTATATATATATATGGGTATAATTATTGCATTCACTAAGCTTTGCTTACCCTCTCGTTGTTTATCTTTTTATAGGCTCCGGCGTTGACAAGGGTAAGGGCCTTCGATTGGATTAGAGATCCCGCTTGTTGTTTAGGGGACGCTTTTGGGATGTGATAGCTTTTGGAGTTTGACCGAGATTTGGGTAGTTTAACCCCAAACACCATGCTCATAGTGTCATTTGGAATTTAAACTAATGTGGTCACAACTCTTGTTTTGTATGAAACTCGTAAAACTGCCGATGTGGGGCCCCGTTTTGTAAAACTCATTTTATTATTGAATCGTGTGAGTTTTAATTATTATGTCATGTTGTGAAAAGCGTTTCGTCTAAATATGTCGGGAAGTGGGAGATCTTTATTTGAAAAATTGCAAAATCGGACAAAACTGAAAACAGACCTGTGCGCGCCGCGCACCCTGAGGTGGTGCGCGTGGCGCACTCCACTGTTATAAAAAAAAACTTTGTTTCGCGTATTCGGTTGGTTATTGGTATGGGTTGTTACATACGCCATAGTGAATCCTAACGGATACCACTAACCATTCACACAATCGAGCAAGAACCACCTATATCAAACATAGGTACAAAACAATAATTCTCTAGAAGAGAATCCGACACACACATCCCTTAACTGAGGGATTTCACCTTGCTCGCCAAACACGTCCATTATCTCTCAACGAGATTTACCACATTACCACCTCGGTGATAATTCTAATCCAAAATCATAAGTACAATTTAACCGAAATTGTACTCTACCACAAATCGACCAAAACTAGGTCCCAACACAAATTTTGGATCAACTAAAAGCATCATCCAAAATCTCACACTAAAACCTCCTCGTACGGGAGTATAACTCTCCCACTTGGAACTACGTTCCATAACCGCATCTTGTACTACCGTACAATGCTACCAAAGGTAGACTTTACCAATAATTGGGTTCACACGACCCATCACCATATCTTGCTCCAACCTTGAGCGCACGAAGGATCTTAACCTATCCTTAAACACTTCGAACGAAAAGTGTACCACAAATTACACAAACTCTACCCTCGCAGTCATCCAATTACTATAGTTTGTCAAATTTCACCCAGTCACTCATGTACCTAAGGGTTTCACTTCAGTACCCTAAGTACAAAGTAACCGCAACATAATCGGAGTCGAACAGCACGCTAGTTGGTATGAAAGAGGCACCTACTGTCGCGTCACGTAGACTCCTTTACCAACATACATCAAGATCAACACTCGATTTCTCGGGTTTCATCCCACCCGTCGAACCTCATGGTTCATCATCTTCAACACAAAAGCGAACACGCGCTTAACAACTGAACACCAAAACCCATTTCCATGGCTTGGTAGAAACATTTCCCAAATACTAAGGAATGCTTGGTTGCACCAAGTCTTACGCCCTTCGCCCAACAATTAAATCGTCACCATAGGGTACCCCCATTAGGAACGTCACCCTTAACAATATAACATGCACAACACAATGCATTTAACAAACTCAAACTCTAACGGCACATAATAAAAAATCAAAGGACATATTTCTTAAAACGAAACGTACCTTAACGTCTCCTTGCCGCACCCGTCCCCGCTAACTCGGGACATTCCGACTTACGATGTCCTTCTTCTTGGAAATTGAAACACACCGTGCCATCACCCCTTGGTACCGAATATTTCCAAGACTTGTGACCCCTCAAGCCACAATTGTAACACCTAGATGCACTAGAGTCTGATATACCCGTCCGTGTACCACCCGTGCTCACACTCGGACCCTTAGTACCCTTACTTGGAGCACTATACGAAACAACCCTTCTCTCACTTGAGGGTTCACCAATCTTTGATCGAGAATACGACTCGAAACCTCTAGCCACTGCGAATAATTCTGCAAATGATTTCGCTTAACCTCTGCTAATTTTGTTCTTCAAGTCATCATTCAAAGTTAGTTAGAAATCTTCCATCAATAACCGATCATTCCCCAAATACTCGGATCATTCCCCAAGTTTCTATCGTAGCCTCAGCCAATGAATCTAACCAACTTCTTGCTTCCCCGTGGAGTGTCCATGGGAAAAGTCTTAAAAATATGGCCTGGACAGTGTCTGGTTTAAGTTTGAAAAGAATACATATCTCTTGAAAAAGACGAATATGTTCGTTTGCATCTTCATTCGTACCACCACCAAATTGACATATGTTGTTAATCATTTGGAGAATAGGTCCTTTTATTTCAAATTTTTCCTCACCTATTGGCGGAGTAATGGCACTACCTTGTCCGGTTCGGGTTGCTTTCATCTTGGCCGCCATTGATTTTTTTGTACCACCTGCCTTGCCTCTCCTTCCATTTCAAAATTTGGAGGTTGAACGGTTTCACCAAACTCAGAGTATCTTGGCTTGGTTGTACTTGATTCTGAATCAAAAGTTTCTTGCTTTGATGAAGATTCAAAGAGTTCAAGTACTTCTTTTGGGATCCTACCAAGCTTTCTAGCAGGTTCTGTAAGTGGTATAAGTAATGGAGAATCTGAACTTCGGGTATGTGGCATATGCAACCTAAAATCTGTCAGTCATACAACTAACAAAACTATTAAATGCACCGATTCTATAAGTCTAAAAATCGAAGACTATTAATAATTTAAAATAATTAAGAAACAACTTAATCACAAATTAGTTAACAATTCTATTTTGACACAAAACTGTCCCCGGCAGCGGCGCCAAAAACTTGATGTGCAAAACATGGTATATGAATTGTTATATGAAATAGTATGAAAAAATACCGATTAAAGATTGTTACACACTAACGGGCAGTGTACCCGATCCTGTAGTAGTATAAATAATGTTTTAGTTCCGTGTATCGTTCCAAGGACAGTTGTATTAGTCAAACTAGAATTAGAAACTATATTATGATTACTAAGTAAATGAAACTTAAAGGTACAAGATATTATGTTTTTGTGGATATTTAACGATTTAGCCAAATCAGAGAAGATTAAAAGTAAAAACAATATTTTTGGTCTTTTAAGTTTATATAATAAAAACAAGTGCAAAGAAAGAAAATAAGATAGTTTGATTAAGATCAAAGATACGAAATGTTCATCTAGATATTTTACCCTCGGTATTGGATGTAAGTTATATAGTTAAGACCCGATTGAATGACTATGTGTGTAAGTTACCTAATAGATTTACCAAGAGTTCTCTTTAGTTAACACATAAACTCGATTACAAGATCAAGGGTTCCCTTTTCTCTATAGTTCTCGTGTTTGTAACCAAATAACTATGATATATATGCTAATCACCAAAATCGACTTGCCAAGAGTTCTCTTTAGCAAGTACTCAAACTAGAATTACTAAGTGGAGGGTTCCCTATCACCTAGACCTTTTCATTTATGACTAGTTGATTAGCTAGATCAAAGACTTGAATACCAATTGTCTTTTGCGTTCTCTCTACACAATTCATCCCTATATCGTCTAATCGTTTTGATCTAATTTACCTCCTTGGTCCGGTTTAGTAAACAATCAATCTAAGACAAGTTGATTGTAAATCAATATGATACATCAAAAAGAGTTCTCTTTATCAACAACATATCAATTAACTAGATACAAATGATTTAAAATCAATAAGCATGGTTCTTTGATTCAAGCTCTAATCTATCACACATAATACATTCAATCCATAAGATTACATCCAATACCTCAGTTATTAATCTAGACAAACATTATAGAGTTTAGCCAACAATCATATTAACAAACAAAATAGCAATCAATTGATAAGTAGAATTCATTGTAAGAACAAGAAATCAACCTAATAGAGAATGAATCTTGAATGGAGAAAGTGTTGAATCTTGATTCTTGGATGTTAAGCCTCTTCAAAGAGCTTGAAATTCTCCAATTTTGCTCCTAAAATCGTCTTAGAACTCCTCTGGTTCATATCTGCAGTTTATGATCGTATCTCCCTTTTTTAAAGTAGTTAAAGTTGGTCAAAAAGCAAAAGTAGCCTGAAACCTACTTCTGGACGGCGTCCAGATTTCTGGACGGCGTCCAGTTGTAAGGGCCTGGACGGCGTCCAGATTTCTGGACGGCGTCCAGTTGTGAAGGGCTGGACGGCGTCCAGAAATCTGGACAGCATCCAGTTGTGCTGAATTTCACTGTCTCGTTTTTTCCAAATCTCCCTTCATTTGGACGGTGTCCCAATCATTTTGGACGGCGTCCAACATATCTGCAGCCTCGTTTTATCATTTTAGAGCGCTAATTTGACCATAACTTGTATCAGAATCAACTATGATGAAATCACAACTTATAGAAAGGTCATAATTCACCAAAACTCTTTATAAACCACTTTCCGATACACTTTACATAACTTTATGTATTACTTGTAGAAACCGCCTTAACTATCCTTGATTCGAGGGTATTTCACATGATATTGCGAGATATATATATGATGCATTTGAGCAATATCAAAACACCCCACACTTAAACCTTGCTTGTCCTCAAGCAATTGATTCTTACAAAGTAGAAAACTATCAAACACACTTACACAATATAGAGTACACACATCACACAAGTTACGCGAAACACATGAAACACACACGTTTATTTGAAATGCAAACTCACGCTATATGAAACACACGCTTTAAGTATAACACCCCTTTATTGTAATCACACTCACGCTATATACACAATGAGAACACACACACACATTTTTGGGAGTTTAGAGCCAAGTATCCGAAAAAATTGATCCTACGAAAATCAGGACCTTATGAAAAACGTTTTATGTTTTTGAAAATATAATGCTAGTTTTTACACTAGGCACGTTTTCCGATTTTTGTCGGATTTTCTGAATTTTAGAAAATGAGTGCGGGTTTCCCGCTATTGGTCAAGCCAATCCCTCCCACAGTACCTAACATCGCTAGATGTTGGTAAGAAAATAATGCGTTTAGGAGAATACACATTACGTCCAGATATCATCGATAATCATGAGGTAATCATCTAATCCATTAAATCAACCATAAAGATTGAGGTTCATCAGGCTTAAAAGCTGATATCTTACCTTTTCGGAGGTTATCCACTGGGAATCTGATCAATCACTGACATTTTGTGTATCATGGTGCGCTTCTTATTTGGCCAGCAAATCTCCCTCATTGAGATAAGCTTTGACTACCAGTTTCCCTATTTGACGTTGAGGCCTGGTAGATTTTCAGTCGATTTTAGCAATGACTTTTCAAGATTTTTCGTCACCCTACAAGTGGTCTGGACTACAACTTCTGAAACAAATCAGCAAGTGTGTCGTTCGGAAGACTTTACTTCCTTGAGGATGGAATGGATACATCCTATGGGTAATAATAAAGTGGTCAGACGCAACATTGTCCTTGTTAGGAGAAACAATGAGGATCGTCCTGTTTTAGTTTTCGATCTGGCACGAGGTTCGGTTTCCGACCACGCTATGCAATCATCGCTCTCTCACGGTTTACACTCGTTTTGGTACAAGTGACCTACAAGTTAGCTTTACTAAACTAGTAGAATTTTCATTCAAATAATTGAATGATAGTACAACTTCGAAGACTATTAATAATTTAAAACATAACTCAACATTTCTTTTCTAGTTTTAGAACACAATGTATGTAAAATGGTTTTTGGACAATTTTCGTTTCTAAGGCTACCTGCAAATTTTAAAATTTTGATCATAAACGCCTTAATTTTTGTAAAACGAATTCCCGATAAATTTCTATCTCGCACCCCACACTTAAGATCATGCAAGGCCCTCATTGCATGAAATCAGAAAAAGGATTAAATTTAGAGGACAAAGTGATAGGGTGATTGTAGAAATTTTCAAATTTTTAACCTGTAAATCGTGGAACATGTAGACGAATGCCGTTGAACTTACTGCCAGCATAAGAGCATCGTCCATTCCTCGATTATTAACATACATACATCATAATATCAAATGTTGCTGAACTTAATGCCAGTCTTTAAAATTCAACCATGCTGCACAAAATAACAAACCACACAAATAATAATAAAAATAACGGTGTTTTCCGACCACAACCATTATCAAACCACACAATTAGTTTAAAAATACAAACCAATATTGTTTTAATACACACCATAATAAATAAAAAGATTGTTTGAAAATGTAACAAAAGGATCATAGGCTCGCAGGCCTTCAGTTATCATAAGGCCAAAAGTAATTTTCTGAGCCATCTCTACTTCGGCGTCCCTGCGGGTATTCCTGCTCAAATCGGTTCCTGGCATCCTGCATCGCATCATTAGTATTATAAATTGGGTAAGGCAGAGGTGGGTTTTCAGGATCAGTGTAGTATTAGGGTGTCAGACGTGTTGTCCCATAGTACTGATCGGGGTTGGAATAATATAACTCGGTGTTATGGTTATTCCAATCAATACCATAACTGTTCCAACCCTGATTATATACTTGAGCAATCTGGCGTTGCTCCATTCCTTGCTGACTCACCCTCATGTTGTTCATATTGTTGACCAAATCATCCCAACCAGATTGAGATGGATACCAAGGACCTTGATCTTGAACATTTGTCTGGGCTTCCATTTCTGCTTCCTCTTCCTCTTGTTGTTCCTGTTGAACATTCGCTCCACTACCACTCGCGCCACCTGCCACAAAAGGTACCAAACACCTATTTGCGTCGTACATCAAAATCTCAACGTTAACAAAAGAAACCTTTTTCAAAGGTTTCATTGAATGGTCACATTCTATCAGGCGATTAAGATCAATATTAAAGTGACGAGCAATCCGCGTAATGTAGTGGCCCCCTAGTAGCGGTTTGTCTCTTCGTGCATCCGTATCGATACCCAGCAAATAGTTCCCAATTAACCCCGGTATATCGGTGTGACAACCCCGTTTTATTTGATCCATTATCCATAGATCCAGAGATTTAACCTTTTCATGTCCTTCAACTCTCGCATTAAAGGTACATGCGATAAGTCGATGGAGTAGCTTATCGTCAGGGGTTGCTATTTCAGTATACCTGTGTCTGCTTGATTTGAACGGGCTAGAAGCATTTGGCCCTCTAATCCTTCTCCAAAAGGATTGTTCATTAAAACCCACTCTCCCATGATACTCTGAGCTTATCAAATATTTCCTTAATTGTGCGTCAGTAAGCTCGTGAAAAATACCCAAAACTCTACATAACCCAAAACTACTCAAACTTCTTTCATCACCCCCAGTCAAAATCTAAAGAAAGCATCCGAGAGTGGATTGCGAACATTATTGAATCAGAAATTTGAGTAAAATTCTTTACATAGCACGGGAAACACTTGATCGTGTAGACTAAAAATTTGTTCCCATGCGTAGGTCAATATGTTACTATATGGTATAGCTATCAAACGAGTGACATGGGCATGCATACCCGCCACAATCAAAGGAGCCCAGTCGAGATACCACGTAGCATTAATTGGCCTACGGGTAATTCGAGCAAAAGTTTCCCCATAATCATCATTGTCCTGAAGATGTTCTAACCATACTATTGGATTATTTTGAGCGTCTTCTTCTTCGCCAAATAATGATGATGAATGTTGTTGAACTGGTGGTGGTGGTGGAACATTTCTTTATGTTCTGCCTCTTTTCGGTTGTCCACCTCTGCTAGATTGTCCCTGCAAAACATAATAACACCAAACCAAAGAACATAGAAACTGTTGTGTTAACGTTAGCTAAAAACATAACCGAGTAGCAAGGAGAATTTGTCATTCCATTCAAAGTTCATAAGCATTGTGATTCATATAAGCAAAAGCGTATGTTTAGAATAATTGATCACAGTCAACCAAAGTCAACCTAAACTAGCAAATACACTCTCACAAAAATGTGGTTCACAAAATTCACAATTAGGCATCAACTTAGGACTCAAGCATGTTGCGTTCATAGGTCATGATATTTAAACTTGCATTCTAATGATATTCATTACAATCATAGCACTATTTATCACAATTTAGTTCAAAATGACCATTATAACGCCACTACATTATAGCATTTCATACCATCCATCCACTTCAATAGGCTTTAAACAAATGAAAATCAAGCATACATCCTTCATAAGATCATTACAATTCAAAGCATGCTAAAAATTCAAGAACATTCAACTTATGACCCGGCCAAATTAACATCTATATCATCAACAACAATTAAACACTTCACAAGCTTCATAAACATCACAAACAAACTCAATATCTTGAATTAACTACCCTAATTTCGGATTTAATCATCACAAACCCTAGAATCATGAGCATACCCCTTAAACATGTAATTATTGCAAAATCAAATCATAATGGGTAATTAAACAACTAATGCATGTTAATCTAAACAAGAATCATGCAAATCAAACACCCCACACTTATCTTTCACCAAATTATATATATAGACATACAAATTAAGTAATTAAGAAAGAAAAGTATGAAAAGAGATTAGCAATACCCTAGAAAACATGATTCAAGCTTGGAATTGAAGAAAGAAATCGCAAATTTGAAGGAAGAAATTAGGGTTTTTAGAGTGTTGGTTCATTTTTGGGATAAGGAATAAGAGAGAAGTGTGTTTTGTGGTTGAAAATTGGGTTAGAATGGTATAAAACGCGTTTTTTTTTCTAGGTCAGGCATCTGGATGGTGTCCAAAATTCTGGAGGGCGTCCAGTATTAAAGAGCTGGACGGCGTCCAGAAATCGGGACGGCGTCCAGTCAAGAAAAGCTGGACGGCGTCTAAAAATCTGGACGGCATCCAGATACACTAAATCTTACTGACTTCTTTTTGAGAAAATCCTTTGAAATTGGACGGTGTCCAAGGGATTTTGGACGGCGTCCCAATGGTCTGGTTGCTCAAAATCTTCATAAAACTCATAAAAATTCCCATTTTCAACACACAAAAGCTTATATCATCATCATAGATCATTTTGTACATTAAAAACAATCAAACCAATCATAAAACACTCGATTCACACTATTTACACGCGTGAACTTTCTTTAACGAGTCGTTCACCCAACTCGTCCCCATTTTTATTTATGAAATGTCCCGTTCTTATTGATTAAAAACGTTCCATATTAATTGATTTCGTTGCGAGGTTTTGACCTCTATACGAGACGTTTTTCAAAGACTGCATTCATTTTAAAATAAACCATAACCTTTATTTCATCAATAAAGGTTTAAAAAGCTTTACGTAGATTATCAAATAATGATAATCTAAAATATCATGTTTACACACGACCATTACATAATGGTTTACAATACAAATATGTTACAACAAAATAAGTTTCTTGAATGCAGTTTTTACACAATATCATACAAGCATGGACTCCAAATCTCGTCCTTATTTAAGTATGCGACAGCGGAAGCTCTTAATAATCACCTGAGAATAAACATGCTTAAAACGTCAACAAAAATGTTGGTGAGTTATAGGTTTAACCTATATATATCAAATCATAATAATAGACCACAAGATTTCATATTTCAATACACATCCCATACATAGAGATAAAAATCATTCATATGGTGAACACCTGGTAACCGACATTAACAAGATGCATATATAAGAATATCCCCATCATTCCGGGACACCCTTCGGATATGATATAAATTTCGAAGTACTAAAGCATCCGGTACTTTGGATGGGGTTTGTTAAGCCCAATAGATCTATCTTTAGGATTCGCGTCAATTAGGGTGTCTGTTCCCTAATTCTTAGATTACCAGACTTAATAAAAAGGGGCATATTCGATTTCGATAATTCAACCATAGAATGTAGTTTCACGTACTTGTGTCTATTTTGTAAATCATTTATAAAACCTGCATGTATTCTCATCCCAAAAATATTAGATTTTAAAAGTGGGACTATAACTCACTTTCACAGATTTTTACTTCGTCGGGAAGTAAGACTTGGCCACTGGTTGATTCACAAACCTATAACAATATATACATATATATCAAAGTATGTTCAAAATATATTTACAACACTTTTAATATATTTTGGTGTTTTAAGTTTATTAAGTCAGTTGTCCTCGTTAGTAACCTACAACTAGTTGTCCACAGTTAGATGTACAGAAATAAATCGATAAATATTATCTTGAATCAATCCACGACCCAGTGTATACGTATCTCAGTATTGATCACAACTCAAACTATATATATTTTGGAATCAACCTCAACCCTGTATAGCTAACTCCAACATTCACATATAGAGTGTCTATGGTTGTTCCGAAATATACATAGATGTGTCGACATGATAGGTCGAAACATTGTATACGTGTCTATGGTATCTCAAGATTACATAATATACAATACAAGTTGATTAAGTTATGGTTGGAATATATTTGTTACCAATTTTCACGTAGCTAAAATGAGAAAAATTATCCAATCTTGTTTTACCCATAACTTCTTCATTTTAAATCCGTTTTGAGTGAATCAAATTGATATGGTTTCATATTGAACTCTATTTTATGAATCTAAACAGAAAAAGTATAGGTTTATAGTCGGAAAAATAAGTTACAAGTCGTTTTTGTAAAGGTAGTCATTTCAGTCGAAAGAACGACGTCTAGATGACCATTTTAGAAAACATACTTCCACTTTGAGTTTAACCATAATTTTTGGATATAGTTTCATGTTCATAATAAAAATCATTTTCTCAGAATACCAACTTTTAAATCAAAGTTTATCATAGTTTTTAATTAACTAACCCAAAACAGCCCGCGGTGTTACTACGACGGCGTAAATCCGGTTTTACGGTGTTTTTCGTGTTTCCAGGTTTTAAATCATTAAGTTAGCATATCATATAGATATAGAACATGTGTTTAGTTGATTTTAAAAGTCAAGTTAGAAGGATTAACTTTTGTTTGCGAACAAGTTTAGAATTAACTAAACTATGTTCTAGTGATTACAAGTTTAAACCTTCGAATAAGATAGCTTTATATGTATGAATCGAATGATGTTATGAACATCATTACTACCTTAAGTTCCTTGGATAAACCTACTGGAAAAGAGAAAAATGGATCTAGCTTCAACGGATCCTTGGATGGCTCGAAGTTCTTGAAGCAGAATCATGACACGAAAACAAGTTCAAGTAAGATCATCACTTGAAATAAGATTGTTATAGTTATAGAAATTGAACCAAAGTTTGAATATGATTATTACCTTGTATTAGAATGATAACCTACTGTAAGAAACAAAGATTTCTTGAGGTTGGATGATCACCTTACAAGATTGGAAGTGAGCTAGCAAACTTGAAAGTATTCTTGATTTTATGTAACTAGAACTTGTAGAATTTATGAAGAACACTTAGAACTTGAAGATAGAACTTGAAAGAGATCAATTAGATGAAGAAAATTGAAGAATGAAAGTGTTTGTAGGTGTTTTTGGTCGTTGGTGTATGGATTAGATATAAAGGATATGTAATTTTGTTTTCATGTAAATAAGTCATGAATGATTACTCATATTTATGTAATTTTATGAGATATTTCATGCTAGTTGCCAAATGATGGTTTCCACATGTGTTAGGTGACTCACATGGGCTGCTAAGAGCTGATCATTGGAGTGTATATACCAATAGTACATACATCTAAAAGCTGTGTATTGTACGAGTACGAATACGGGTGCATACGAGTAGAATTGTTGATGAAACTGAACGAGGATGTAATTGTAAGCATTTTTGTTAAGTAGAAGTATTTTGATAAGTGTATTGAAGTCTTTCAAAAGTGTATAAATACATATTAAAACACTACATGTATATACATTTTAACTGAGTCGTTAAGTCATCGTTAGTCGTTACATGTAAGTGTTGTTTTGAAACCTTTAGGTTAACGATCTTGTTAAATGTTGTTAACCCAATGTTTATAATATCAAATGAGATTTTAAATTATTATATTATCATGATATTATCATGTATGAATATCTCTTAATATGATATATATACATTAAATGTCTTTACAACGATAATCGTTACATATATGTCTCGTTTAAAAATCATTAAGTTAGTAGTCTTGTTTTTACATATGTAGTTCATTGTTAATATACTTAATGATATGTTTACTTATCATAGTATCATGTTAACTATATATATATCCATATATATGTCATCATATAGTTTTTACAAGTTTTAACGTTCGTGAATCACCGGTCAACTTGGGTGGTCAATTGTCTATATGAAACATATTTCAATTAATCAAGTCTTAACAAGTTTGATTGCTTAACATGTTGGAAACATTTAATCATGTAAATATCAATCTCAATTAATATATATAAACATGGAAAAGTTCGGGTCACTACAGTACCTACCCGTTAAATAAATTTCGTCCCGAAATTTTAAGCTGTTGAAGGTGTTGACGAATCTTCTGGAAATAGATGCGGGTATTTCTTTTTAATATGATCTTCACGCTCCCAGGTGAACTCAGGTCCTCTACGAGCATTCCATCGAACCTTAACAATTGGTATCTTGTTTTGCTTAAGTCTTTTAACCTCAAGATCCATTATTTCGACGGGTTCTTCGATGAATTGAAGTTTTTCGTTGATTTGGATTTCATCTAACAGAATAGTGAGATCTTCTTTAGCAAAGCATTTCTTCAAATTCGAGACGTGGAAAGTGTTATGTACAGCCGCGAGTTGTTGAGGTAACTCAAGTCGGTAAGCTACTGGTCCGACACGATCAATAATCTTGAATGGTCCAATATACCTTGGATTTAATTTCCCTCGTTTACCAAATCGAACAACGCCTTTCCAAGGTGAAACTTTAAGCATGACCATCTCTCCAATTTCAAATTCTATATCTTTTCTTTTAATGTTAGCGTAGTTCTTTTGTCGACTTTGGGCGGTTTTCAACCGTTGTTGAATTTGGATGATCTTCTCGGTAGTTTCTTGTATAATCTCCGGACCCGTAATCTGTCTATCCCCCACTTCACTCCAACAAATCGGAGACCTGCACTTTCTACCATAAAGTGCTTCAAAAGGCGCTATCTCAATGCTTGAATGGTAGCTGTTGTTGTAGGAAAATTCTGCTAACGGTAGATGTCGATCCCAAATGTTTCCGAAATCAATAACACATGCTCGTAGCATGTCTTCAAGCGTTTGTATCGTCCTTTCGCTCTGCCCATCAGTTTGTGGATGATAGGCAGTACTCATGTCTAGACGAGTTCCTAATGCTTGCTGTAATGTCTGCCATAATCTTGAAATAAATCTGCCATCCCTATCAGAGATAATAGAGATTGGTATTCCATGTCTGGAGATAACTTCCTTCAAATACAGTCGTGCTAACTTCTCCATCTTGTCATCTTCTCTTATTGGCAGGAAGTGTGCTGATTTGGTGAGACGATCAACTATTACCCAAATAGTATCAAAACCACTTGCAGTCCTTGGCAATTTAGTGATGAAATCCATGGTAATGTTTTCCCATTTCCATTCCGGGATTTCGGGTTGTTGAAGTAGACCTGATGGTTTCTGATGCTCAGCTTTGACCTTAGAACACGTCAAATATTCTCCTACGTATTTAGCAACATCGGCTTTCATACCCGGCCACCAAAAATGTTTCTTGAGATCCTTGTACATCTTCCCCGTTCCAGGATGTATTGAGTATCTGGTTTTATGAGCTTCTCTAAGTACCATTTCTCTCATATCTCCAAATTTTGATACCCAAATCCTTTCAGCCCTATACCGGGTTCCGTCTTTCCGAATATTAAGATGCTTCTCCGATCCTTTGGGTATTTCATCCTTTGATTTTCCCTCTTTTAAAACTCCTTGTTGCGCCTCCTTTATTTGAGTAGTAAGGTTATTATGAATCATTATATTCATAGATTTTACTCGAATGGGTTCTCTGTCCTTCCTGCTCAAGGCATCGGCTACCACATTTGCCTTTCCCGGGTGGTAACGAATCTCAAAGTCGTAATCATTCAATAATTCAATCCACCTACGCTGCCTCATATTCAGTTGTTTCTGATTAAATATGTGTTGAAGACTTTTGTGGTCGGTATATATAATACTTTTAACCCCATATAAGTAGTGTCTCCAAGTCTTTAATGCAAAAACAACCGCGCCTAATTCCAAATCATGCGTCGTATAATTTTGTTCGTGAATCTTCAATTATCTAGACGCATAAGCAATCGCCTTCGTTCGTTGCATTAATACACAACCGAGACCTTGCTTTGATGCGTCACAATAAATCACAAAATCATCATTCCCTTCAGGCAATGACAATATAGGTGCCGTAGTTAGCTTTTTCTTCAATAACTGAAACGCTTTCTCTTGTTCATCCTTCCATTCAAATTTCTTCCCTTTATGCGTTAATGCAGTCAAGGGTTTTGCTATTCTGGAAAAGTCTTGGATGAACCTTCTGTAGTAACCAGCTAGTCCTAAAAACTGGCGTATGTGTTTCGGAGTTTTCGGGGTTTCCCACTTTTCAACAGTTTCTATCTTTGCCGGATCCACCTTAATACCTTCTTTGTTCACTATGTGACCGAGGAATTGAACTTCTTCCAACCAAAATGCACACTTTGAAAACTTAGCGTACAATTCTTCCTTCCTCAATACTTCTAACACCTTTCTCAAATGTTCACCGTGTTCTTGGTCATTCTTTGAGTAAATAAGTATGTCATCAATGAAAACAATGACAAACTTGTCAAGGTATGGTCCACACACTCGGTTCATAAGGTCCATGAACACAGCTGGTACATTAGTTAAACCAAACGGCATGACCATAAACTCGTAATGACCGTAACGTGTTCTGAAAGCAGTCTTTGGAATATCATCTTCTTTCACCCGCATTTGATGATACCCGGAACGTAAGTCAATCTTTGAATAAACAGACGAGCCTTGTAGTTGATCAAATAAGTCGTCGATTCTCGGTAGTGGGTAGCGGTTCTTGATGGTAAGTTTGTTCAACTCTCGGTAGTCGATACACAACCTGAATGTACCATCTTTCTTCTTGACAAACAAAACAGGAGCTCCCCACGGTGATGTGCTTGGTCGAATGAAACCACGCTCTAAAAGTTCTTGTAATTGGCTTTGCAGTTCTTTCATCTCGCTGGGTGCGAGTCTGTAAGGAGCACGAGCTATTGGTGCAGCTCCTGGTACAAGATCTATTTGAAATTCAACGGATCGATGTGGGGGTAATCCCGGTAATTCTTTCAGAAATACATCGGGAAATTCTTTTGCAATGGGAACATCATTGATGCTCTTTTCTTCAGTTTGTACTTTCTCGACGTGTGCTAGAACAGCATAGCAACCTTTTCTTATTAGTTTTTGTGCCTTCAAATTACTAATAAGATGTAGCTTCGTGTTGCCCTTTTCTCCGTACACCATTAAGGGTTTTCCTTTTTCTCGTATAATGCGAATTGCATTTTTGTAACAAACGATCTCCGCTTTCACTTCTTTCAACCAGTCCATACCGATTATCACATCAAAACTCCCTAACTCTACTGGTATCAAATCAATCTTAAATGTTTCGCTAACCAGTTTAATTTCTCGATTCCGACATATATTATCTGCTGAAATTAATTTACCATTTGCTAATTCGAGTAAATATTTACTATCCAAAGGCGTCAATGGACAACTTAATTTAGCACAAAAATCTCTACTCATATAGCTTCTATCCGCACCCGAATCAAATAAAACGTAAGCAGATTTATTGTCAATAAGAAACGTACCCGTAACAAGCTCCGGGTCTTCCTGTGCCTCTGCCGCATTAATATTGAAAACTCTTCCGCGGCCTTGTCCATTCGTGTTCTCCTGGTTCGGGCAATTTCTAATAATGTGGCCCGGTTTTCCACATTTATAACAAACTACATTGGCATAACTTGCTCCGACACTACTTGCTCCGCCATTACTCGTTCCGACACCATTTGGTCCTTTCGTTCTATTAACCCCTGGTCCGTAGACCTCACACTTCGCCGCGCTATGACCATTTCTTTTACACTTGTTGCAAAATTTGGTGCAGAACCCCGAGTGATACTTTTCACACCTTTGGCATAGCTGCTTCTGATTGTTGTTGTTGTTGCGGTTGTTATTATTGTTGGGATGATTGTTGTAGTTGCTGTTGTTTTTGTTGTTGTTGTTGTTGTTGTTGTTGTTGTTGTTGGGCCGTTTGTTGTAGTTGCGATTAATGTTGCGATTGTTGGGATAATTGTTGCGATTATTGTTGTAATTGCTGTTGTTGTTGTATTGGTGATTCTTATCACCGTTTTCCTCCCACTTTCTTTTGACTTGCTTCACATTGGCCTCTTCAGCAGTCTGTTCTTTAATTCTTTCTTCAATCTGGTTCACTAGTTTGTGAGCCATTCTACATGCCTGTTGTATGGAGGCGGGCTCGTGTGAACTTATATCTTCTTGGATTCTTTCCGGTAATCCTTTCACAAACGCGTCGATCTTCTCTTCCTCATCTTCGAACGCTCCCGGACACAATAGGCACAATTCTGTGAATCGTCTTTCGTACGTGGTAATATCAAATCCTTGGGTTCGTAACCCTCTAAGTTCTGTCTTGAGCTTATTGACCTCGGTTCTGGGACGGTACTTCTCGTTCATCAAGTGCTTGAATGCTGACCATGGTAGTGCGTACGCATCGTCTTGTCCCACTTGCTCTAGATAGGTATTCCACCATGTTAACGCAGAACCTGTGAAGGTATGCGTAGCATACTTCACTTTGTCCTCTTCAGTACACTTACTTATGGCAAACACCGATTCGACCTTCTCTGTCCACCGTTTCAATCCGATCGGTCCTTCGGTTCCATCAAATTCCAAAGGTTTGCAGGCAGTGAATTCTTTGTAGGTGCATCCTACACGATTTCCTGTACTGCTAGATCCAAGGTTATTGTTGGTATGTAGCGCAGCCTGTACTGCGGCTATGTTTGAAGCTAGAAAAGTACGGAATTCCTCTTCATTCATATTCACGGTGTGTCGAGTAGTCGGTGCCATTTCCTTCAAAATAGTCAAATGGAACAAGTTAATCATACAGAATATTAAGAGTAGTTAATAGTATTTCGTAGCATAATATGAACTCATTTATAAAAGCTTTTTCTTCATATTAGCGTTTTATAAGTTTAAATTCGGGTAGTACCTACCCGTTAAGTTCATACTTAGTAGCTAATATACAATTCAACTACTACAATTCTATATGAAAAACTGATTATAATAATATTTCGCGTTCAAACTTTTACACAATATTTTACAAACTTACAATACCGCTTATTTTACATATAGCATGAAATATAGCACACAATAAATTTGATACAAGATGGTTGTGAAGATAATTCTAGCTAGTACACAAGTCGTTCTGCAAAGGCAATAAAGACACGTAATTCATACGTCCAGAAACAAGTCATGCATTCTGGTTTTACTAGGATTACTTCCCATCCTTGGTCTTGTGGAACATAACTGTTATGGCCGTTGATAAGACAGCGTGTTGTAACGTCGTCAAAGGGACGAGGGTTACGTAATGTCCAACAGTCCCGTAACAATCTAAAAACCTCATTTCTTACCCCAATTACCGACTCCGTCACTTGTGGAAACGTTTTGTTTAATAGTTGTAGCCCGATGTTCTTGTTCTCACTTTGGTGAGAAGCGAACATTACTAATCCGTAAGCATAACATGCTTCTTTATGTTGCATGTTAGCCGCTTTTTCTAAATCACGAAGTCCAATATTCGGATATATTGAGTCAAAATAATTTCTTAACCCATTGCGTAAAATAGCATTTGGGTTCCCCGCAATATATGCGTCAAAGTAAACACATCGTAACTTATGGATTTCCCAATGTGATATCCCCCATCTTTCGAACGAAAGCCTTTTATAAACCAAGGCATTCTTGGAACGTTCTTCGAATGTCTTACAAACTGATCTCGCCTTAAATAGTTGTGCCGAAGAATTCTGACCGACTCTAGACAAGATTTCATCAATCATGTCTCCGGGTAGGTCTCTTAAAATATTGGGTTGTCTATCCATTTTGTGTTTTATACTGTAAAATAGACAAGAGTTAGATTCATAAAAAAAAATACTTATTAATACAAGCAATTTTTACATATATCATAAAGCATAAGCACACTATATTACATATATTACACCACACGAATACAACAATCTTATTCCGACTCGCTTGTTTCTTCTTCTTCAGTTTTGGTTCGTTTTGCCAAATTTCTAGGGATATATGATGTTCCCCTAATACGAGCCGTCGTTATCCACATTGGTTTAGAAAAACCTGGTGGTTTAGAGGTTCCCGGGTCATTGTTACAACTTAAGGACTTCGGGGGTTGACGATACATATAAAGTTCATCGGGGTTGGAATTAGATTTCTCTATTTTTATGCCCTTTCCCTTATTATTTTCTTTTGCCTTTTTAAATTCAGTTGGGGTAATTTCTATAACATCATCGGAATTCTCGTCGGAATCCGATTCATCGGAGAATTGGTAATCCTCCCAATATTTTGCTTCCTTGGCGGAAACACCATTGACCATAATTAACCTTGGTCGGTTGGTTGAGGATTTTCTTTTACTTAATCGTTTTATTATTTCCCCCACCGGTTCTATTTCTTCATCCGGTTCCGATTCTTCTTCCGGTTCCGATTCTTCTTCCGGTTCTGACTCTTCTTCCGGTTCCTCTTCGGGAACTTGTGAATCAGTCCACGAATCATTCCAATTTACATTTGACTCTTCATTATTATTAGGTGAGTCAATGGGACTTGTTCTAGAGGTAGACATCTATCACATAATATCAAACGCGTTAAGAGATTAATATATCACATAATATTCACATGTTAAAAATATATAGTTTCCAACAAAATTTGTTAAGCAATCATTTTTCAAGTAAACACGGTCGAAGTCCAGACTCACTAATGCATCCTAACAAACTCGATAAGACACACTAATGCAAAATTCTGGTTCTCTAAGACCAACGCTCGGATACCAACTGAAATGTCCCGTTCTTATTGATTAAAAACGTTCCATATTAATTGATTTCGTTGCGAGGTTTTGACCTCTATATGAGACGTTTTTCAAAGACTGCATTCATTTTAAAACAAACCATAACCTTTATTTCATCAATAAAGGTTTAAAAAGCTTTACGTAGATTATCAAATAATGATAATCTAAAATATCATGTTTACACACGACCATTACATAATGGTTTACAATACAAATATGTTACAACAAAATAAGTTTCTTGAATGCAGTTTTTACACAATATCATACAAGCATGGACTCCAAATCTCGTCCTTATTTAAGTATGCGACAGCGGAAGCTCTTAATAATCACCTGAGAATAAACATGCTTAAAACGTCAACAAAAATGTTGGTGAGTTATAGGTTTAACCTATATATATCAAATCATAATAATAGACCACAAGATTTCATATTTCAATACACATCCCATACATAGAGATAAAAATCATTCATATGGTGAACACCTGGTAACCGACATTAACAAGATGCATATATAAGAATATCCCCATCATTCCGGGACACCCTTCGGATATGATATAAATTTCGAAGTACTAAAGCATCCGGTACTTTGGATGGGGTTTGTTAAGCCCAATAGATCTATCTTTAGGATTCGCGTCAATTAGGGTGTCTGTTCCCTAATTCTTAGATTACCAGACTTAATAAAAAGGGGCATATTCGATTTCGATAATTCAACCATAGAATGTAGTTTCACGTACTTTTGTCTATTTTGTAAATCATTTATAAAACCTGCATGTATTCTCATCCCAAAAATATTAGATTTTAAAAGTGGGACTATAACTCACTTTCACAGATTTTTACTTCGTCGGGAAGTAAGGCTTGGCCACTGGTTGATTCACAAACCTATAACAATATATACATATATATCAAAGTATGTTCAAAATATATTTACAACACTTTTAATATATTTTGGTGTTTTAAGTTTATTAAGTCAGCTGTCCTCGTTAGTAACCTACAACTAGTTGTCCACAGTTAGATGTACAGAAATAAATCGATAAATATTATCTTGAATCAATCCACGACCCAGTGTATACGTATCTCAGTATTGATCACAACTCAAACTATATATATTTTGGAATCAACCTCAACCCTGTATAGCTAACTCCAACATTCACATATAGAGTGTCTATGGTTGTTCCGAAATATATATAGATGTGTCGACATGATAGGTCGAAACATTGTATACGTGTCTATGGTATCTCAAGATTACATAATATACAATACAAGTTGATTAAGTTATGGTTGGAATAGATTTGTTACCAATTTTCACGTAGCTAAAATGAGAAAAATTATCCAATCTTGTTTTACCCATAACTTCTTCATTTTAAATCCGTTTTGAGTGAATCAAATTGCTATGGTTTCATATTGAACTCTATTTTATGAATCTAAACAGAAAAAGTATAGGTTTATAGTCGGAAAAATAAGTTACAAGTCATTTTTGTAAAGGTAGTCATTTCAGTCGAAAGAACGACGTCTAGATGACCATTTTAGAAAACATACTTCCACTTTGAGTTTAACCATAATTTTTGGATATAGTTTCATGTTCATAATAAAAATCATTTTCTCAGAATAACAACTTTTAAATCAAAGTTTATCATAGTTTTTAATTAACTAACCCAAAACAGCCCGCGGTGTTACTACGACGGCGTAAATCCGGTTTTACGGTGTTTTTCGTGTTTCCAGGTTTTAAATCATTAAGTTAGCATATAATATAGATATAGAACATGTGTTTAGTTGATTTTAAAAGTCAAGTTAGAAGGATTAACTTTTGTTTGCGAACAAGTTTAGAATTAACTAAACTATGTTCTAGTGATTACAAGTTTAAACCTTCGAATAAGATAGCTTTATATGTATGAATCGAATGATGTTATGAACATCATTACTACCTTAAGTTCCTTGGATAAACCTACTGGAAAATAGAAAAATGGATCTAGCTTCAACGGATCCTTGGATGGCTCGAAGTTCTTGAAGCAGAATCATGACACGAAAACAAGTTCAAGTAAGATCATCACTTGAAATAAGATTGTTATAGTTATAGAAATTGAACCAAAGTTTGAATATGATTATTACCTTGTATTAGAATGATAACCTACTGTAAGAAACAAAGATTTCTTGAGGTTGGATGATCACCTTACAAGATTGGAAGTGAGCTAGCAAACTTGAAAGTATTCTTGATTTTATGTAACTAGAACTTGTAGAATTTATGAAGAACACTTAGAACTTGAAGATAGAACTTGAGAGAGATCAATTAGATGAATAAAATTGAAGAATGAAAGTGTTTGTAGGTGTTTTTGGTCGTTGGTGTATGGATTAGATATAAAGGATATGTAATTTTGTTTTCATGTAAATAAGTCATGAATGATTACTCATATTTTTGTAATTTTATGAGATATTTCATGCTAGTTACCAAATGATGGTTCCCACATGTGTTAGGTGACTCACATGGGCTGCTAAGAGCTGATCATTGGAGTGTATATACCAATAGTACATACATCTAAAAGCTGTGTATTGTACGAGTACGAATACGGGTGCATACGAGTAGAATTGTTGATGAAACTGAACGAGGATGTAATTGTAAGCATTTTTGTTAAGTAGAAGTATTTTGATAAGTGTATTGAAGTCTTTCAAAAGTGTATAAATACATATTAAAACACTACATGTATATACATTTTAACTTAGTCGTTAAGTCATCGTTAGTCGTTACATGTAAGTGTTGTTTTGAAACCTTTAGGTTAAAGATCTTGTTAAATGTTGTTAACCCAATGTTTATAATATCAAATGAGATTTTAAATTATTATATTATCATGATATTATCATGTATGAATATCTCTTAATATGATATATATGCATTAAATGTCTTTACAACGATAATCGTTACATATATGTCTCGTTTAAAAATCATTAAGTTAGTAGTCTTGTTTTTACATATGTAGTTCATTGTTAATATACTTAATGATATGTTTACTTATCATAGTATCATGTTAACTATATATATATCCATATATATGTCATCATATAGTTTTTACAAGTTTTAACGTTCGTAAATCACCGGTCAACTTGGGTGGTCAATTGTCTATATGAAACATATTTCAATTAATCAAGTCTTAACAAGTTTGATTGCTTAACATGTTGGAAACATTTAATCATGTAAATAACAATCTCAATTAATATATATAAACATGGAAAAGTTCGGGTCACTACAATTTAGGCTTTGTTCTCGAAGTTGAGGCTAACCTCGTCTTCAATTTCCAGGGGACCATCGACATAGTGTTTGACCCGGTGGCCATTCACTTTAAAAATGTCACCCTTCCAGTTCACCACTTCAATTGTACCATAAGGGTACGCTTTTCTAATAACAAATGGTCCCGACCATCGGGACTTGAGTTTTTCTGGCGATAACTTGAAACGGGCATTATAAACAAGGACACGATCTCCTTCCATGAATTCTTTTGGACTTTTCAATCGCTTGTCGTGCCATTGTTTGGTCTTTTCCTTGTAAATTAGAGAGTTGTCATTGGCTTTAAGCCTCAACTCATCTAATTCATTCAACTGAGTCAAACGTAACTGACCCGCTTCCTTGTAATCCAAATTGCATGCTCTTAGCGCCCAATGATCTTTGTGTTCAATCTCCAAAGGGAGATGGCATAATTTTCCGTATACCATTCGGAAAGGAGTAGTTCCAATAGGTGTTTTGTAGGCCGTGCGAAAGGCCCACAATGCATCGTTTAAATTAACAGACCACTCTTTTGGATTTGAACCAACGGTCTTTTCAAGTATGTGTTTTAGAGATCGATTGGTATTCTCTACCTGCCCACTTGTTTGAGGATGATAAGATGTTGAAATTTTATGGATCACTCCATATCTTTTCAACACCTTTTCTAATTGCTTATTGCAAAAGTGAGTGCCCCGATCACTGATAAGGGCTTTAGGCGTGCCAAACCTTGAGAAAAGTTCCATTAAAAAGGTTACTACAACTCGGCCATCATTTGTAGGAAGAGGTTTTGCCTCCGCCCATTTGGAAACATAATCAATGGCTAAGAGTATGTAGAGATAAGAATGAGATTTTGGAAAGGGCCCTATAAAGTCAATTCCCCAAACATCGAACACCTCACATACTTGGATGCTTTGTTGAGGCATTTCATCCCGTTTAGTGATTTGACCGGCCCATTGGCACGCGTCACAAGACTTACAAACGATGTAGGCATCTTTGAATATTGTAGGCCAAAAAAAACCGGCCTCGTAAACTTTCCTCCCCATAATTTGGGGGGACCAAAGTGCCCACCCGTTGGACCACAGTGACAATAAAGAAGAATTTGAGTGCATTCCTTTCCCGAAACGCACCTCCGAATCATACCATCCGCGCAATGCCTAAAAAGATAAGGGTCTTCCCAGAAGTAGTATTTTAGGTAACTAAAGAATTTCTTTCTTTTCTAATGTGACCAACCGGTTTCTAAGTACCCTCCAACAAGATAGTTGGCTATGTCAACAAACCAAGGATAATCAATTTTCTCAATTTTCATGAGATTTTCGTCCGGAAAGTTATCTTGGATAACAGTCTCATGGAGAACCTCAAGATTCGGGTTCTCAAGGCGAGAAAGGTGATCGACAGCTAGGTTTTTGGCCCCCTTTTTATCTTTAATATCAATGTCGAATTCTTGCAAAAGCAAGACCCAACGTATTAACCGGGGTTTATCATCTTGCTTAGCAAGCAAGTACTTTAATGCTGAATGGTCTGTATAGACAACCGTCTTTGCTAGTATCAAATAGGATCGGAATTTATCAAACGAAAAGACAATTGCCAGGAGTTCCTTCTCGGTGGTAGTGTAATTAAGTTGGGCTCCTTGCAATGTCTTACTAGCATAATAAATGGGCTGGAAATGTTTTTCAATTCTTTGCCCCAAGACGGCACCAATAGCAAAGTTACTAGCATCACACATAAGTTCGAATGGAATTGACCAATTCGGCGATATGAGAATGGGTGATTGCGTGAGTTTTGCTTTAAGGAGGTTAAAGATGTTAAGACACTCGTCCGTGAAGACAAATGGTGCGTCTTTCTCAAGAAGTTTGTTCATTGGGGTCGCAATTTTAGAAAAATCTTTAATGAATCGATTGTAAAAACCGGCATGCCCCAGAAAACTTCTTACACCTTTCACATTTGACGGTGGTGGTAATTTGGCTATGACTTCCACTTTAGCTCTATCCACCTCCAATCCCGCACAAGAAATTTTATGACCTAATACAATGCCCTTTCTTACCATAAAATGGCATTTTTCCCAGTTAAGTACAAGATTAGATTCTTCACACCTAATCAACATACGCTCAAGATTATGAAGACATGAGTCAAAAGAATCACCGAAGACTGAAAAGTCATCCATGAATACTTCCATAAAGTCTTCAATCATATCATGAAAAATAGCTACCATACACCTTTGAAAGGTAGCAGGAGCATTGCATAAGCCAAAGGGCATACGTCGATAGGGGAAAGTACCATAAGGGCATGTAAAGGTGGTTTTCTCTTGGTCCTCAGGTGCTATAGGGATTTGGAAATATCCCGAGAAACCGTCAAGAAAATAATAAAAGTTCTTTCCTGCTAACCTTTCTAACATTTGATCAATATAAGGAAGGGTGAAGTGGTCTTTTCGGGTAGCATCATTTAATTTTCTATAATCAATACATACCCTCCAACCCGTGATAGTCCTAGTGGAAATTAATTGATCGGTTTCATTGGTGATAACGGTCATGCCACCCTTTTTGGGTACACATTGGACCGGACTCACCCAAGGACTATCAAAAATTGGGTAAATAAGACACGCATCTAGGAGTTTGACAATATCCTTTTTAACGACCTCTTGCATATTAGTGTTCAGTCTCCTTTGTCTTTGTACACATGGCTTATAGTTATCTTCCATTAATATCTTATGTGTACAATAAGAGGGACTTATGAAATGTCCCGTTCTTATTGATTAAAAACGTTCCATATTAATTGATTTCGTTGCGAGGTTTTGACCTCTATATGAGACGTTTTTAAAAGACTGCATTCATTTTTAAAACAAACCATAACCTTTATTTCATAAATAAAGGTTTAAAAAGCTTTACGTAGATTATCAAATAATGATAATCTAAAATATCCTGTTTACACACGACCATTACATAATGGTTTACAATACAAATATGTTACATCGAAATCAGTTTCTTGAATGCAGTTTTTACACAATATCATACAAACATGGACTCCAAATCTTGTCCTTATTTTAGTATGCAACAGCGGAAGCTCTTAATATTCACCTGAGAATAAACATGCTTTAAACGTCAACAAAAATGTTGGTGAGTTATAGGTTTAACCTATATATATCAAATCGTAACAATAGACCACAAGATTTCATATTTCAATACACATCCCATACATAGAGATAAAAATCATTCATATGGTGAACACCTGGTAACCGACAATAACAAGATGCATATATAAGAATATCCCCATCATTCCGGGACACCCTTCGGATATGATATAAATTTCGAAGTACTAAAGCATCCGGTACTTTGGATGGGGTTTGTTAGGCCCAATAGATCTATCTTTAGGATTCGCGTCAATTAGGGTGTCTGTTCCCTAATTCTTAGATTACCAGACTTAATAAAAAAGGGGCATATTCGATTTCGATAATTCAACCATAGAATGTAGTTTCACGTACTTGTGTCTATTTTGTAAATCATTTATAAAACCTGCATGTATTCTCATCCCAAAAATATTAGATTTTAAAAGTGGGACTATAACTCACTTTCACAGATTTTTACTTCATCGGGAAGTAAGACTTGGCCACTGGTTGATTCACGAACCTATAACAATATATACATATATATCAAAGTATGTTCAAAATATATTTACAACACTTTTAATATATTTTGATGTTTTAAGTTTATTAAGTCAGCTGTCCTCGTTAGTAACCTATAACTAGTTGTCCACAGTTAGATATACAGAAATAAATCGATAAATATTATCTTGAATCAATCCACGACCCAGTGTATACGTATCTCAGTATTGATCACAACTCAAACTATACATATTTTGGAATCAACCTCAACCCTGTATAGCTAACTCCAACATTCACATATAGAGTGTCTATGGTTGTTCCGAAATATATATAGATGTGTCGACATGATAGGTCGAAACATTGTATACGTGTCTATGGTATCTCAAGATTACATAATATACAATACAAGTTGATTAAGTTATGGTTGGAATATATTTGTTACCAATTTTCACGTAGCTAAAATGAGAAAAATTATCCAATCTTGTTTTACCCATAACTTCTTCATTTTAAATCCGTTTTGAGTGAATCAAATTGCTATGGTTTCATATTGAACTCTATTTTATGAATATAAACAGAAAAAGTATAGGTTTATAGTCGGAAAAATAAGTTACAAGTCGTTTTTGTAAAGGTAGTCATTTCAGTCGAAAGAACGACGTCTAGATGACCATTTTAGAAAACATACTTCCACTTTGAGTTTAACCATAATTTTTGGATATAGTTTCATGTTCATAATAAAAATCATTTTCTCAGAATAACAACTTTTAAATCAAAGTTTATCATAGTTTTTAATTAACTAACCCAAAACAGCCCGCGGTGTTACTACGACGGCGTAAATCCGGTTTTACGGTGTTTTTCGTGTTTCCAGGTTTTAAATCATTAAGTTAGCATATCATATAGATATAGAACATGTGTTTAGTTTATTTTAAAAGTCAAGTTAGAAGGATTAACTTTTGTTTGCGAACAAGTTTAGAATTAACTAAACTATGTTCTAGTGATTACAAGTTTAAACCTTCGAATAAGATAGCTTTATATGTATGAATCGAATGATGTTATGAACATCATTACTACCTTAAGTTCCTTGGATAAACCTACTGGAAAAGCGAAAAATGGATCTAGCTTCAATGGATCCTTGGATGGCTCGAAGTTCTTGAAGCAGAATCATGACACGAAAACAAGTTCAAGTAAGATCATCACTTAAAATAAGATTGTTATAGTTATAGAAATTGAACCAAAGTTTGAATATGATTATTACCTTGTATTAGAATGATAACCTACTGTAAGAAACAAAGATTTCTTGAGGTTGTATGATCACCTTACAAGATTGGAAGTGAGCTAGCAAACTTGAAAGTATTCTTGATTTTATGAAACTAGAACTTTTGGAATTTATGAAGAACACTTAGAACTTGAAGATAGAACTTGAGAGAGATCAATTAGATGAAGAAAATTGAAGAATGAAAGTGTTTGTAGGTGTTTTTGGTCGTTGGTGTATGGATTAGATATAAAGGATATGTTATTTTGTTTTCATGTAAATAAGTCATGAATGATTACTCATATTTTTGTAATTTTATGAGATATTTCATGCTAGTTGCCAAATGATGGTTCTCACATGTGTTAGGTGACTCAAATGGGCTGCTAAGAGCTGATCATTGGAGTGTATATACCAATAGTACATACATCTAAAAGCTGTGTATTGTACGAGTACGAATACGGGTGCATACGAGTAGAATTGTTGATGAAACTGAACGAGGATGTAATTGTAAGCATTTTTGTTAAGTAGAAGTATTTTGATAAGTGTATTGAAGTCTTTCAAAAGTGTATAAATACATATTAAAACACTACATGTATATACATTTTAACTGAGTCGTTAAGTCATCGTTAGTCGTTACATGTAAGTGTTGTTTTGAAACTTTTAGGTTAACGATCTTGTTAAATGTTGTTAACCCAATGTTTATAATATCAAATGAGATTTTAAATTATTATATTATCATGATATTATGATATATAATATATCTTAGTATGATGTATATACAGTTAAATGTCGTTACAACGATAATCGTTACATATATGTATCGTTTCGAAATCATTAAGTTAGTCGTCTTATTTTTACATATGTATTTCATTGTTAATACAATTAATAATATATTTACTTATCATTTAACATAATTAACCAAGTGTATCAATATCTTAATATGATTCATATGTACCTAGTAAGACGTTGTTATAACGATAATCGTTATATATATCGTTTTCGAGTTTCTTAAATTAATAGTCTCATTTTTATGTATATAACTCATTGTTAAAATACCTAATGAGATACATACTTATAATAAAAACATTTTAACTATATATATAACCATATATATGTCATTGTATAGTTTTTACAAGTTTTAACGTTCGTGAATCACCGGTCAACTTGGGTGGTCAATTGTCTATATGAAACATATTTCAATTAATCAAGTCTTAACAAGTTTGATTGCTTAACATGTTGGAAACATTTAATCATGTAAATATCAATCTCAATTAATATATATAAACATGGAAAAGTTCGGGTCACTACAGTACCTACCCGTTAAATAAATTTCGTCCCGAAATTTTAAGTTGTTGAAGGTGTTGATGAATCTTCTGGAAATAGATGCGGGTATTTCTTCTTCATCTGATCTTCACGCTCCCAGGTGAACTCGGGTCCTCTACGAGCATTCCATCGAACCTTAACAATTGGTATCTTGTTTTGCTTAAGTCTTTTAACCTCACGATCCATTATTTCGACGGGTTCTTCGATGAATTGAAGTTTTTCGTTGATTTGGATTTCATCTAACGGAATAGTGAGATCTTCTTTAGCAAAACATTTCTTCAAATTCGAGACGTGGAAAGTGTTATGTACAGCCGCGAGTTGTTGAGGTAACTCAAGTCGGTAAGCTACTGGTCCGACACGATCAATAATCTTGAATGGTCCAATATACCTTGGATTTAATTTCCCTCGTTTACCAAATCGAACAACGCCTTTCCAAGGTGCAACTTTAAGCATGACCATCTCTCCAATTTCAAATTCTATATCTTTTCTTTTAATGTCAGCGTAGCTCTTTTGTCGACTTTGGGCGGTTTTCAACCGTTGTTGAATTTGGATGATCTTCTCGGTAGTTTCTTGTATAATCTCCGGACCCGTAATCTGTCTATCCCCCACTTCACTCCAACAAATCGGAGACCTGCACTTTCTACCATAAAGTGCTTCAAACGGCGCCATCTCAATGCTTGAATGGTAGCTGTTGTTGTAGGAAAATTCTGCTAACGGTAGATGTCGATCCCAACTGTTTCCGAAATCAATAACACATGCTCGTAGCATGTCTTCAAGCGTTTGTATCGTCCTTTCGCTCTGCCCATCAGTTTGTGGATGATAGGCAGTACTCATGTCTAGACGAGTTCCTAATGCTTGCTGTAATGTCTGCCAGAATCTTGAAATAAATCTGCCATCCCTATTAGAGATAATAGAGATTGGTATTCCATGTCTGGAGACGACTTCCTTCAAATACAGTCGTGCTAACTTCTCCATCTTGTCATCTTCTCTTATTGGTAGGAAGTGTGCTGATTTGGTGAGACGATCAACTATTACCCAAATAGTATCAAAACCACTTGCAGTCCTTGGCAATTTAGTGATGAAATCCATGGTAATGTTTTCCCATTTCCATTCCGGGATTTCAGGTTGTTGAAGTAGACCTGATGGTTTCTGATGCTCAGCTTTGACCTTAGAACACGTCAAACATTCTCCTACGTATTTGGCAACATTGGCTTTCATACCCGGCCACCAAAAATGTTTCTTGAGATCCTTGTACATCTTCCCCGTTCCAGGATGTATTGAGTATCTGGTTTTATGAGCTTCTCTAAGTACCATTTCTCTCATATCTCCAAATTTTGGTACCCAAATCCTTTCAGCCCTATACCGGGTTCCGTCTTCCCGAATATTAAGATGCTTCTCCGATCCTTTGGGTATTTCATCCTTTAAATTTCCCTCTTTTAAAACTCCTTGTTGCGCCTCCTTTATTTGAGTAGTAAGGTTATTATGAATCATTATATTCATAGATTTTACTCGAATGGGTTCTCTGTCCTTCCTGCTCAAGGCATCGGCTACCACATTTGCCTTCCCCGGGTGGTAACGAATCTCAAAGTCGTAATCATTCAATAATTCAATCCACCTACGCTGCCTCATATTCAGTTGTTTCTGATTAAATATGTGTTGAAGACTTTTGTGGTCAGTATATATAATACTTTTGACCCCATATAAGTAGTGCCTCCAAGTCTTTAATGCAAAAACAACCGCGCCTAATTCCAAATCATGCGTCGTATAATTTTGTTCGTGAATCTTCAATTGTCTAGACGCATAAGCAATCACCTTCGTTCGTTGCATTAATACACAACCGAGACCTTGCTTTGATGCATCACAATAAATCACAAAATCATCATTCCCTTCAGGCAATGACAATATAGGTGCCGTAGTTAGCTTTTTCTTCAATAACTGAAACGCTTTCTCTTGTTCATCATTCCATTCAAATTTCTTCCCTTTATGCGTTAATGCAGTCAAGGGTTTTGCTATTCTGGAAAAGTCTTGGATGAACCTTCTGTAGTAACCAGCTAGTCCTAAAAACTGGCGTATGTGTTTCGGAGTTTTCGGGGTTTCCCACTTTTCAACAGTTTCTATCTTTGCCGGATCCACCTTAATACCTTCTTTGTTCACTATGTGACCGAGGAATTGAACTTCTTCCAACCAAAATGCACACTTTGAAAACTTAGCGTACAATTCTTCCTTCCTCAATACTTCTAACACCTTTCTCAAATGTTCACCGTGTTCTTGGTCATTCTTTGAGTAAATAAGTATGTCATCAATGAAAACAATGACAAACTTGTCAAGGTATGGTCCACACACTCGGTTCATAAGGTCCATGAACACAGCTGGTGCATTAGTTAAACCAAACGGCATGACCATAAACTCGTAATGACCGTAACGTGTTCTGAAAGCAGTCTTTGGAATATCATCTTCTTTCACCCGCATTTGATGATACCCGGAACGTAAGTCAATCTTTGAATAAACAGACGAGCCTTGTAGTTGATCAAATAAGTCGTCGATTCTCGGTAGTGGGTAGCGGTTCTTGATGGTAAGTTTGTTCAACTCTCGGTAGTCGATACACAACCTGAATGTACCATCTTTCTTCTTGACAAACAAAACAGGAGCTCCCCACGGTGATGTGCTTGGTCGAATGAAACCACGCTCTAAAAGTTCTTGTAATTGGCTTTGCAGTTCTTTCATCTCGCTGGGTGCGAGTCTGTAAGGAGCACGAGCTATTGGTGCAGCTCCTGGTACAAGATCTATTTGAAATTCAACGGATCGATGTGGGGGTAATCCCGGTAATTCTTTCGGAAATACATCGGGAAATTCTTTTGCAATGGGAACATCATTGATGCTCTTTTCTTCAGTTTGTACTTTCTCGACGTGTGCTAGAACAGCATAGCAACCTTTTCTTATTAGTTTTTGTGCCTTCAAATTACTAATAAGATGTAGCTTCGTGTTGCCCTTTTCTCCGTACACCATTAAGGGTTTTCCTTTTTCTCGTATAATGCGAATTGCATTTTTGTAACAAACGATCTCTGCTTTCACTTCTTTCAACCAGTCCATACCGATTATCACATCAAAACTCCCTAACTCTACTGGTATCAAATCAATCTTAAATGTTTCGCTAACCAGTTTAATTTCTCGATTCCGACATATATTATCTGCTGAAATTAATTTACCATTTGCTAATTCGAGTAAAAATTTACTATCCAAAGGCATCAATGGACAACTTAATTTAGCACAAAAATCTCTACTCATATAGCTTCTATCCGCACCCGAATCAAATAAAACGTAAGCAGATTTATTGTCAATAAGAAACGTACCCGTAACAAGCTCCGGGTCTTCCTGTGCCTCTACCGCATTAATATTGAAAACTCTTCCACGGCCTTGTCCATTCGTGTTCTCCTGGTTCGGGCAATTTCTAATAATGTGGCCTGGTTTTCCACATTTATAACAAACTACATTGGCATAACTTGCTCCGACACTACTTGCTCTGCCATTGCTCGTTCCGACACCATTTGTTCCTTTCGTTCTATTAATCCCTGGTCCGTAGACCTCACACTTCGCCGCGCTATGACCATTTCTTTTACACTTGTTGCAAAATTTGGTGCAGAACCCCGAGTGATTCTTTTCACACCTTTGGCATAGCTGCTTCTGATTGTTGTTGTTGTTGCGGTTATTATTGTTGTTGGGATGATTGTTGTAGTTGCTGTTGTTGTTGTTGTTGTTGTTGGGCCGTTTGTTGTAGTTGCGATTGATGTTGCGATTGTTGGGATAATTGTTGCGATTATTGTTGTAATTGCTGTTGTTGTTGTATTGGTGATTCTTATCACCGTTTTCCTCCCACTTTCTTTTGACTTGCTTCACATTGGCCTCTTCAGCAGTCTGTTCTTTAATTCTTTCTTCAATCTGGTTCACTAGTTTGTGAGCCATTCTACATGCCTGTTGTATGGAGGCGGGCTCGTGTGAACTTATATCTTCTTGGATTCTTTCCGGTAATCCTTTCACAAACGCGTCGATCTTCTCTTCCTCATCTTCGAATGCTCCCGGACACAATAGGCACAATTCTGTGAATCGTCTTTCGTACGTGGTAATATCAAATCCTTGGGTTCGTAACCCTCTAAGTTCTGTCTTGAGCTTATTGACCTCGGTTCTGGGACGGTACTTCTCGTTCATCAAGTGCTTGAATGCTGACCACGGTAGTGCGTACGCATCATCTTGTCCCACCTGCTCTAGATAGGTATTCCACCATGTTAACGCAGAACCTGTGAAGGTATGCGTAGCATACTTCACTTTGTCCTCTTCAGTACACTTACTTATGGCAAACACCGATTCGACCTTCTCGGTCCACCGTTTCAATCCGATCGGTCCTTCGGTTCCATCAAATTCCAAAGGTTTGCAGGCAGTGAATTCTTTGTAGGTGCATCCTACATGATTTCCTGTACTGCTAGATCCAAGGTTATTGTTGGTATGTAGCGCAGCCTGTACTGCGGCTATGTTTGAAGCTAGAAAAGTACGGAATTCCTCTTCATTCATATTCACGGTGTGTCGAGTAGTCGGTGCCATTTCCTTCAAAATAGTCAAATGGAACAAGTTAATCATACAGAATATTAAGAGTAGTTAATAGTATTTCGTAGCATAATATGAACTCATTTATAAAAGCTTTTTCTTCATATTAGCGTTTTATAAGTTTAAATTCGGGTAGTACCTACCCGTTAAGTTCATACTTAGTAGCTAATATACAATTCAACTACTACAATTCTATATGAAAAAACTGATTATAATAATATTTCGCGTTCAAACTTTTATACAATATTTTACAAACTTACAATACCGCTTGTTTTACATAAAGCATGAAATATAGCACACAATAACTTTGATACAAGATAGTTGTGAAGATAATTCTAGCTAGTACACAAGTCGTTCGGCAAAGGCAATAAAGACACGTAATTCATACGTCCAGAAACAAGTCATGCATTCTGGTTTTACTAGGACTACTTCCCATCCTTGGTCTTGTGCAACATAACCGTTATGGCCGTTGATAAGACAGCGTGTTGTAACGTCATCAAAGGGACGAGGGTTACGTATTGTCCAACAGTCCCGTAATAATCTAAAAACCTCATTTCTTACCCCAATTACCGACTCCGTCACTTGTGGAAACGTTTTGTTTAATAGTTGTAGCCCGATGTTCTTGTTCTCACTTTGGTGAGAAGCGAACATTACTAATCCATAAGCATAACGTGCTTCTTTATGTTGCATGTTAGCCGCTTTTTCTAAATCACGAAGTCCAATATTCGGATATATTGAGTCAAAATAATTTCTTAACCCGTTGCGTAAAATAGCATTTGGGTTCCCCGCAATATATGCGTCAAAGTAAACACATCGTAACTTATGGGTTTCCCAATGTGATATCCCCCATCTTTCAAACGAAAGTCTCTTATAAACCAAGACATTCTTGGAACGTTCTTCGAATGTCTTACAAACTGATCTCGCCTTAAATAGTTGTGCCGAAGAATTCTGGCCGACTCTAGACAAGATTTCATCAATCATGTCTCCGGGTAGGTCTCTTAAAATATTGGGTTGTCTATCCATTTTGTGTTTTTAAACTGTAAAATAGACAAGAGTTAGTTTCATAAAAAAAATACTTATTAATACAAGCAATTTTTACATATATCATAAAGCATAAGAACACTATATTACATATATTACACCACACGAATACAACTATCTTATTCCGACTCGCTCATTTCTTCTTCTTCGGTTTTGGTTCGTTTTGCCAAGTTTCTAGGGATATATGATGTTCCCCTAATACGAGCCGTCGTTGTCCACATTGGTTTAGAAAAACCTGGTGGTTTAGAGGTTCCCGGGTCATTATTACAACTTAAGGACTTCGGGGGTTGACGATACATATAAAGTTCATCGGGGTTGGAATTAGATTTCTCTATTTTTATGCCCTTTCCCTTATTATTTTCTTTTGCCTTTTTAAATTCAGTTGGGGTAATTTCTATAACATCATCGGAATTCTCGTCGGAATCCGATTCATCGGAGAATTGGTAATCCTCCCAATATTTTGCTTCCTTGGCGGAAACACCATTGACCATAATTAACTTTGGTCGGTTGGTTGAGGATTTTCTTTTACTTAACCGTTTTATTATTTCCCCCACCGGTTCTATTTCTTCATCCGGTTCCGATTCTTCTTCCGGTTCCGATTCTTCTTCCGGTTCCGACTCTTCTTCCGGTTGCTCTTCGGGAACTTGTGAATCAGTCCACAAAACATTCCAATTTACATTTGACTCTTCATTATTATTAGGTGAGTCAATGGGACTTGTTCTAGAGGTAGACATCTATCACATAATATCAAACACGTTAAGAGATTAATATATCACATAATATTCATATGTTAAAAATATATAGTTTCCAACAAAAATGTTAAGCAATCATTTTTAAAGAAAACACGGTCGAAGTCCAGACTTACTAATGCATCCTAACAAACTCGATAAGACACACTAATGCAAATTTTCTGGTTCTCTAAGACCAACGCTCGGATACCAACTGAAATGTCCCGTTCTTATTGATTAAAAACGTTCCATATTAATTGATTTCGTTGCGAGGTTTTGACCTCTATATGAGACGTTTTTAAAAGACTGCATTCATTTTTAAAACAAACCATAACCTTTATTTCATAAATAAAGGTTTAAAAAGCTTTACGTAGATTATCAAATAATGATAATCTAAAATATCCTGTTTACACACGACCATTACATAATGGTTTACAATACAAATATGTTACATCGAAATCAGTTTCTTGAATGCAGTTTTTACACAATATCATACAAACATGGACTCCAAATCTTGTCCTTATTTTAGTATGCAACAGCGGAAGCTCTTAATATTCACCTGAGAATAAACATGCTTTAAACGTCAACAAAAATGTTGGTGAGTTATAGGTTTAACCTATATATATCAAATCGTAACAATAGACCACAAGATTTCATATTTCAATACACATCCCATACATAGAGATAAAAATCATTCATATGGTGAACACCTGGTAACCGACAATAACAAGATGCATATATAAGAATATCCCCATCATTCCGGGACACCCTTCGGATATGATATAAATTTCGAAGTACTAAAGCATCCGGTACTTTGGATGGGGTTTGTTAGGCCCAATAGATCTATCTTTAGGATTCGCGTCAATTAGGGTGTCTGTTCCCTAATTCTTAGATTACCAGACTTAATAAAAAAGGGGCATATTCGATTTCGATAATTCAACCATAGAATGTAGTTTCACGTACTTGTGTCTATTTTGTAAATCATTTATAAAACCTGCATGTATTCTCATCCCAAAAATATTAGATTTTAAAAGTGGGACTATAACTCACTTTCACAGATTTTTACTTCGTCGGGAAGTAAGACTTGGCCACTGGTTGATTCACGAACCTATAACAATATATACATATATATCAAAGTATGTTCAAAATATATTTACAACACTTTTAATATATTTTGATGTTTTAAGTTTATTAAGTCAGCTGTCCTCGTTAGTAACCTATAACTAGTTGTCCACAGTTAGATATACAGAAATAAATCGATAAATATTATCTTGAATCAATCCACGACCCAGTGTATACGTATCTCAGTATTGATCACAACTCAAACTATACATATTTTGGAATCAACCTCAACCCTGTATAGCTAACTCCAACATTCACATATAGAGTGTCTATGGTTGTTCCGAAATATATATAGATGTGTCGACATGATAGGTCGAAACATTGTATACGTGTCTATGGTATCTCAAGATTACATAATATACAATACAAGTTGATTAAGTTATGGTTGGAATATATTTGTTACCAATTTTCACGTAGCTAAAATGAGAAAAATTATCCAATCTTGTTTTACCCATAACTTCTTCATTTTAAATCCGTTTTGAGTGAATCAAATTGCTATGATTTCATATTGAACTCTATTTTATGAATCTAAACAGAAAAAGTATAGGTTTATAGTCGGAAAAATAAGTTACAAGTCGTTTTTGTAAAGGTAGTCATTTCAGTCGAAAGAATGACGTCTAGATGACCATTTTAGAAAACATACTTCCACTTTGAGTTTAACCATAATTTTTGGATATAGTTTCATGTTCATAATAAAAATCATTTTCTCAGAATAACAACTTTTAAATCAAAGTTTATCATAGTTTTTAATTAACTAACCCAAAACAGCCCGCGGTGTTACTACGACGGCGTAAATCCGGTTTTACGGTGTTTTTCGTGTTTCCAGGTTTTAAATCATTAAGTTAGCATATCATATAGATATATAACATGTGTTTAGTTTATTTTAAAAGTCAAGTTAGAAGGATTAACTTTTGTTTGCGAACAAGTTTAGAATTAACTAAACTATGTTCTAGTGATTACAAGTTTAAACCTTCGAATAAGATAGCTTTATATGTATGAATCGAATGATGTTATGAACATCATTACTACCTTAAGTTCCTTGGATAAACCTACTGGAAAAGAGAAAAATGGATCTAGCTTCAATGGATCCTTGGATGGCTCGAAGTTCTTGAAGCAGAATCATGACACGAAAACAAGTTCAAGTAAGATCATCACTTAAAATAAGATTGTTATAGTTATAGAAATTGAACCAAAGTTTGAATATGATTATTACCTTGTATTAGAATGATAACCTACTGTAAGAAACAAAGATTTCTTGAGGTTGTATGATCACCTTACAAGATTGGAAGTGAGCTAGCAAACTTGAAAGTATTCTTGATTTTATGAAACTAGAACTTTTGGAATTTATGAAGAACACTTAGAACTTGAAGATAGAACTTGAGAGAGATCAATTAGATGAAGAAAATTGAAGAATGAAAGTGTTTGTAGGTGTTTTTGGTCGTTGGTGTATGGATTAGATATAAAGGATATGTTATTTTGTTTTCATGTAAATAAGTCATGAATGATTACTCATATTTTTGTAATTTTATGAGATATTTCATGCTAGTTGCCAAATGATGGTTCCCACATGTGTTAGGTGACTCACATGGGCTGCTAAGAGCTGATCATTGGAGTGTATATACCAATAGTACATACATCTAAAAGCTGTGTATTGTACGAGTACGAATACGGGTGCATACGAGTAGAATTGTTGATGAAACTGAACGAGGATGTAATTGTAAGCATTTTTTTTAAGTAGAAGTATTTTGATAAGTGTATTGAAGTCTTTCAAAAGTGTATAAATACATATTAAAACACTACATGTATATACATTTTAACTGAGTCGTTAAGTCATCGTTAGTCGTTACATGTAAGTGTTGTTTTGAAACTTTTAGGTTAACGATCTTGTTAAATGTTGTTAACCCAATGTTTATAATATCAAATGAGATTTTAAATTATTATATTATCATGATATTATGATATATAATATATCTTAGTATGATGTATATACAGTTAAATGTCGTTACAACGATAATCGTTACATATATGTATCGTTTCGAAATCATTAAGTTAGTCGTCTTATTTTTACATATGTATTTCATTGTTAATACAATTAATAATATATTTACTTATCATTTAACATAATTAACCAAGTGTATCAATATCTTAATATGATTCATATGTACCTAGTAAGACGTTGTTATAACGATAATCGTTATATATATCGTTTTCGAGTTTCTTAAATTAATAGTCTCATTTTTATGTATATAACTCATTGTTAAAATACCTAATGAGATACATACTTATAATAAAAACATGTTAACTATATATATAACCATATATATGTCATTGTATAGTTTTTACAAGTTTTAACGTTCGTGAATCACCGGTCAACTTGGGTGGTCAATTGTCTATATGAAACATATTTCAATTAATCAAGTCTTAACAAGTTTGATTGCTTAACATGTTGGAAACATTTAATCATGTAAATATCAATCTCAATTAATATATATAAACATGGAAAAGTTCGGGTCACTACAACTTATACCCTTGATGTCATGAATTTTCCATGCTAGAGCCGATTTATGGGCTTTTAACATGGAAACAAGTTTAGACTTCTCACTTACAGAGAGTTCGGATAAAATGATAACCGGGAGAGTAGAATCCTCTTAAAGGTAAGCATATTCCAAGTGACTTGGAAGTGGCTTGAGTTCCAAAACGGGAGGTTCTTCAATCGATGTTTTACATCGGTACTCATTTTTTAAATCCAACTTTCTGTATTCTTCATCATTTGGCTCATAACCGTTAGCCATCAAGGTGGTCAACATCTCCACTTCTTCCACCATGTTTTCTTCATCACCTTCCACCAAAATGCATTCTCTCGAACCTTGCAATTCTGGAAATTCCTGCAACAACTCTGAATATGTGTCTATGGTTTGCACATAATAACATTTATCATCAGTAGACTCGGGGTATTGCATGGCATGGTCAACGAAAAAAGTTACCTTGACATCCTCAATACTAAGGGTCAATTTCTGTCCATAAACATCTATCATAGCCCTAGCGGTATTGAGGAAAGGTCGACCCAATATAAGAGGCACACGTGTACCTCTTCCATGTCTAAAATTACAAAATCGGCCGGAAATACTATGGTACCCACTTTTACTAACATATTTTCTAAAATTCCACGAGAGAATTTAACAGAGCGGTCTGCTAGTTGAATTGCCATTCGGGTTGGTTTTAGTACCCCGGGGTCTAGCTTAACATATAATGAATAAGGCATTAAATTTATGCTAGCCCCTAAATCCGCTAATGCTTTAATGCATTCCAAATCTCCTAGGAGACATGGTATGGTAAAACTCCCAGGATCTGCTAACTTCTTTGGTATTTTGTTCATCAAGATTGCGGAACAATTAGCATTCATGGTGACTGATGAAAGTTCCTCCATTTTCTTCTGATTAGTAAGTAAGTCTTTTAAGAACTTAGCATACTTGGGCATACCTGAGATTACATCAATGAATGGCATATTTATGTTAATTTGTTTAAACATATCTAGAAATTTTGACCTTTCGGCTTCTAGCCTTTCTTGTTGTTGCTTCCGTGGGTATGGGAGCGGTGGTTGATATGGCTTCACTACGGGTTTCTCCCGTTCTTCCTTTTCAACCACTTGTTCCGGCTCCTTAACCTGTTCATCATTTTTGTTCAACAGAACACTAAAATCAGAATTAAGGGCATTCTTGGAGCTTCGTATGCTAGACCACTCCGTGTGGTGATAACATTGGCGTGCTCATTTCGGGGGTTCTTATTAGTATCACCCGGTAAACTCCCTGGTTTTCTTTCACTCAGTAAACTAGCTAAACCACTCATTTGCTTTTCCAAATTCTGAATTGAGGCTTGTTGGTTTCTAAACTGGTGTTCGTTTTTCTCGTTTGTTTGGTTTATGTTTGTGACAAGCTGAGTTTGTGATGCAATCAACTTTTCCAACATACTCTTCAAATTTGACTTTTTCTCTTCCTGTTGGGGTTTTTGATAAAAACCCAGAGTTTGTTGTTGGAACCCACTACTTGACCCTTGTTGGTAATTAGAATTTTGACCTTGAGGGTTGTATGGGTTGTTAAAGTTTCGGTTAAATTGGGCTCTTCCTTGAAATTGATTATTATTTCTTTGGCTTATGAAAGCCACTTCTTCTTTTTGAGCCATTGTTAAACAGGCATCACAATCTTTTCCTAAATGGAGACCACCACAGTATTCACAACCTACCTTCATACTATGAATTTCCTTGGTGATTTTGTCCATATTTCGAGCAACACCGTCTATTTTCACACTTAGGGAACTAAGGTCATCATAAGCACCGGCGCTTTGGACTTGAGCATTACGAGTAATTGGTCGTTCTTGATGCCACTCATGAGAATAATCGGCTAGCTTCTCGATTATCTCATAAGCCTCTTGCTCGGTTTTGTCCATGAGTGAACCTCCGGCCGCTTGATCAATGGAAATTCGGGTTGCAACATCACAACCCTTGTAAAAGATTTGGACTTTTTGGAAGGTATCCAAACCATGGTTTGGACAACCTGTTAGCATTTTGGAAAATCTATTCCATGCTTCATACAAGGTTTCCATCGACTTTTGACAAAATTGGGTAATTTCTTGTTGGAGTCTCGCGGACTTAGAAGCCGGAAAATATTTCTTAAGAAAATTTTCCAACATACCATCCCAAGTTTCTATCGTAGCCTCGGCCAATGAATCTAACCAACTTCTTGCTTCCTCGTGGAGTGTCCATGGGAAAAGTCTTAAAATTATGGCCTGGTCAGTGTCTGGTTTAAGTTTGAAAAGAAGACATATCTCTTGAAAAAGACGAATATGTTCGTTTGCATCTTCATTTGGACCACCACCAAATTGACACATGTTTTAATCATTTGGAGAATAGGTCCTTTTATTTCAAATTTTTCCTCACCTGTTGGCGGAGTAATGGCACAACCTTGTCCGGTTCGGGTTGCTTTCATCTTGGCCGCCATTGATTGTCTTAGTACCACCTGCCTTCCCTCTCCTTCCATTTCAAAATTTGGAGGTTGAACGGTTTCACCAAATTCAGAGTATCTTGGCTTGGTTGTACTTGATTCTGAATCAAAAGTTTCTTGCTTTGATGAAGATTCAAAGAGTTCAAGTACTTCTTTTGGGATCCTACCAAGCTTTCTATCAGGTTCTGTAAGTGGTGTAAGTAATGGAGAATCTGAACTTCGGGTATGTGGCATATGCAACCTAAAATTTGTCAGTCACACAACTAACAAAACTATTAAATGCACCGATTCTATAAGTCTAAAAATCAAAGACTATTAATAATTTAAAATAATTAAGAAACTACTTAATCACAACTTAGTTAACAATTCTATTTTGACACAAAACTGTCCCCGGCAGCGGCGCCAAAAACTTGATGTGCAAAACGTGGTATATGAATTGTTATATGAAATAGTATGGAAAAATACCGATTAAAGATTGTTACACACTAACGGGCAGTGTACCCGATTGTGTAGTAGTATAAATAATGGTTTAGTTTCGTGTATCGTTCCAAGGACAGTTGTATTAGTCAAACTAGAATTAGAAACTATATTATGATTACTAAGTAAATGAAACTTAAAGGTACAAGATATTATGTTTTTGTGGCTATTTAACGATTTAGCCAAATCAGAGAAGATTAAAAGTAAAAACAATATTTTTGGTCTTTTAAGTTAATATAATGAAAACAAGTGCAAAGAAAGCAAATAAGATAGTTTGATTAAGATCAAAGATACGAAATGTTCATCTAGATATTTTACCCTCGGTATTGGATGTAAGTTATATAGTTAAGACCCGATTGAATGACTATGTGTGTAAGTTACCTAATAAATTTACCAAGAGTTCTCTTTAGTAAACACACAAACTCGATTACAAGATCAAGGGTTCTCTTTTCTCTATAGTTCTCGTGTTTGTAACCAAATAACTATGATATATATGCTAATCACCCAAATCGACTTGCCAAGAGTTCTCTTTAGCAAGTACTCAAACTAGAATTACTAAGTAGAGGGTTCCCTATCACCTAGACCTTTTCGTTTGTGACTAGTTGATTAGCTAGATCAAAGACATGAATACCAATTGTCTTTTGCGTTCGCTCTACACAATTCATCCCAATATCGTCTAATCGTTTTGATCTAATTTACCCCCTTGGTCCGGTTAAGTAAACAATCAATCTAAGACAAGTTGATTGTAAATCAATATGATACATCAACAAGAGTTCTCTTTATCAACAACATATCAATTAACTAGATACAAATGATTTGACATCAATAAGCATGGTTCTTTGATTCAAGCTCTAATCTATCACACATAATACATTCAATCCATAAGATTACATCCAATACCTCAGTTATTAATCTAGACAAACATTATAGAGTTTAGCCAACAATCATATTAACAAACAAAATAGCAATCAATTGATAAGTAGAATTTATTGTAAGAACAAGAAATCAACCTAATAGAGAATGAATCTTGAATGGAGAAAGTGTTGAATCTTGATTCTTAGATGTTAAGCCTCTTCAAAGAGCTTGGAATTCTCCAATTTTGCTCCTAAAATCGTCTCAGAACTCCTCTGGTTCGTATCTGCAGTTTCTGATCGTATCTCCCTTTTTTAAAGTAGTTAAAGTTGGTCAAAAAGCAAAATATGCTGAAACCTACTTCTGGATTGCGTCCAGATTTCTGGACGGCGTCCAGTTGTAAAGGCCTGGATGGCGTCTAGATTTCTGGACGGCGTCCAGTTGTGAAGGGCTGGACGGTGTCCAGAAATCTGGACGGCGTCCAGTTGTGCTGAATTTCACTGTCTCGTTTTTTCCAAATCTCCCTTCATTTGGACGGCGTCCAACATATCTGCAACCTCGTTTTATCATTTTAGAGCGCTAATTTGACCATAACTTGTATCGGAATCAACTATGATGAAATCACAACTTATAGAACGGTCATAATTCACCAAAACTCTTTATAAACCAGTTTCCGATACACTTTACATAACTTTATGTATTACTTGTAGAAACCGCCTTAACTATCCTTGATTCGAGGGTATTTCACATGATATTGCGAGATATATATATATGATGTATTTGAGCAATATCAAAACACCCCACACTTAAACCTTGCTTGTCCTAAAGCAATTCATTCTTACAAAGTAGAAAACTATCAAACACACTTACACAATATAGAGTACACACATCACACAAGTTACGCGAAACACATGAAACACACACGTTTATTTGAAACGCAAACTCACGCTCTATGAAACACACGCTTTAAGTATAACACCCCTTTATTGTAATCACACTCACGCTATATATACAATGAGAACACACGCACACATTTTTGGGAGTTTAGAGCCAAGTATCCGAAAAATTTGATTCTACGGAAATCAGGACCTTATGAAAAACGTTTTATGTTTTTGAAAATATAATGCTAGTTTTTACACTAGGCACGTTTTCCAATTTTTGTCAGATTTTCTGAATTTTGGAAAATGAGTGCGAGTTTCCCGCTATTGGTCAAGCCAATCCCTCCCACAGTACCTAACATCGCTAGGTGTTGGTAAGAAAATAATGCGTTTAGGAGGATACACATTACGTCCAGATATCATCGATAATCATGAGGTAATCATCTAATCCGTTAAGTCAACCATAAATATTGAGGTTCATCAGGCTTAAAAGCTGATATCTTACCTTTCCGGAGGTTATCCACTGGGAATCTGATCAATCACTGACATTTTGTGTATCATGGTGCGCTTCTCATTTGGCCAGCAAATCTCCCTCATTGAGATAAGCTTTGACTACCAGTTTCCCTGTTTGACGTTGAGGCCTGGTAGATTTCCAGTCGATTTTAGCAATGATTTTTTAAGATTTTTCGTCACCCTACAACTGGTCTGGACTACAACTTCTGAAACAAATCAGCAAGTGTGTCGTTCGGAAGAATTTACTTCCTTGAGGATGGAATGGATACATCATATGGGTAATAATAAAGTGGTCGGATGCAACATTGTCCTTGTTAGGAGAAACAATGAGGATCGTCCTGTTTTAGTTTTCGATCTGGCGCGAGGTCCAGTTTCCGACCACGCTATATAATCACCGCTCTCTCACGATTTACACTCGTTTTGGTACAAGTGACCTACAAGTTAGCTTTGCTAAACTAGTAGGATTTTCATTCAAATAATTGAATGATAGTACAACTTCAAAGACTATTAATAATTTAAAACATAACTCAACATTTCTTTTCTAGTTTTAGAACACAATGTATGTAAAATGGTTTTTTGACAATTTTCGTTTCTAAGGCTACCTGCAAATTTTAAAATTTTGATCATAAACGCCTTAATTTTTGTAAAACGAATTCCCGATAAATTTCTATCTCGCACCCCACACTTAAGATCATGCAAGGCCCTCATTGCATGAAATCAGAAAAAGGATTAAATTTAGAGGACAAAGTGATAGGGTGATTGTAGGACTTTTCAAATTTTTAACCTGTAAATCGTGGAACATGTAGACGAATGCCGCTGAACTTACTGCCAGCATAAGAGCATCGTCCATTCCTCGATTATTAACATACATACATCATAATATCAAATGTTGCTGAACTTAATGACAGTCTTTAAAATTCAACCATGCTGCACAAAATAACAAACCACACAAATAATAATAAAAATAACGGTGTTTTCCGACCACAACCATTATCAAACCACACAATTAGTTTAAAAATACAAACTAATATTGTTTTAATACACACCATAATAAATAAAAAGATTGTTTGAAAATGTAACAAAAGGATCATAGGCTCGCAGGCCTTCAGTTATCATAAGGCCAAAAGTAATTTTCTGAGCCATCTCTGCTTCGGCGTCCCTGCGGGTATTCCTGCTCAAATCGGTTCCTGGCATCCTGCATCGCATCGTTAGTATTATAAATTGGGTAAGGCGGAGGTGGGTTTTCAGTATCAGTGTAGTATTGGGGTGTCAGACGTGTTGTCCCATAGTACTGATCGGGGTTGGAATAATATAACTTGGTGTTATGGTTATTCCAATCAATACCATAACTGTTCCAACCCTGATTATGTACTTGAGCAATCTGGCGTTACTCCATTCCTTGCTGACTCACCCTCATGTTGTTCATATTGTTGACCAAATCATCCCAACCAGATTGAGATGGATACCAAGGACCTTGATCTTGAACATTTGTCTGGGCTTCCATTTCTGCTTCCTCTTCCTCTTGTTGTTCCTGTTGAACATTCGCTCCACTACCACTCACACCACCTGCCACAAAAGGTACCAAACGCCTATTTGCGTCGTACATCAAAATCTCAGCGTTAACATAAGAAACCTTTTTCAAAGGTTTCAT